>NW_004450003.1:0-1146 GCF_000243295.1 Trichechus manatus latirostris
CCACTTAGTTCAAAATATTTTCTAATTTTAATTTCTTTTTTGACCAGTGTGTTATTTCAAAGTGTGTTGGTTAACTTCCAAACATTGGAGGTTTTTATTATTATTATCTTTATTGGTTTCTATTTTAATTCTACTGTGGTCTGACACCATACATGGTATGATTTCAAACTTTTGAAATTTGTTGATGAGACTTGCTTATTCTGCACAATGGTCTGTATTTTGGCCAATGTGCACTTGAAAAAATTTGTATTCTTCTGTTGCGGGGTACGGTGTTCAATATATGTTAATTAGGTCAAATTAGTTAATCATGCTGTTCAAAGCATCTGGATTCTCGCTGATTTTCTGTCTGTCTGATCTATTATGTATTCAGCCCCATTTTTCTTTCCAGTTCCATCTTCTGCCATAACTGTACACCTGTGCATCAGCCTTAGTGACCCTTTCTCATGGACTCACTGCCCTTATAGCCTTCAGCTGTGTTTATCAAATCCACCAGGCAGAGAGAAGCCTTGAAGAGGAATAGATGGATGATGAGTGGGTGGATGGATAGATGGGCAGATGAATGGATGGATGGATGGGTAGGTGGATGAATGGGTAAATGAACGGATGGGTGGATAGATGGATGGGGAGGTGGATGGATGAGTGATGGATGGATGGATAGGTGATGCATAGGTGTGTGGGTGGATGGATGGGCATGGGTGGATGGATGGTTGGATGGGTGGATGGATGGATGGCAGTGGTGAACAGGAGAGGAGGAAAGAAGAAACAGACACCTGGAGAGTGGACAGGGAAACAGATGGGCAGGAATCAGGGTGATTTCACCTTTCAAAAGAAGACAAAAGTTGTCTCCAAGGAAGAGCAGCTTAGCACTAACAACTTATTTTCCACCTGGAATTCATTACGGCTTTGTGAATACTGACAAAACATATGGGCATATGTTTACTGATCCACTTTATGAGGAAATTGTCCTTTAAAAAATCAAATATTGAATGAAATAATGTGAAGCAAAATAATGTTTCAAACTCTCTAAAGAGAAATATTAGCTCATAAGTAACAATAAATTATGAGATGAAAGAGAGTATTCCTTTATTCCCTCATCTTAGACCAGTGACTGAAGCTGACTCTTGAGACTGACATTCTCCAGGGAGT
>NW_004450004.1:0-1145 GCF_000243295.1 Trichechus manatus latirostris
TGATTAATTAAAATAATAAGGAAATACCACAAGATATGCAACCAACTGGAAATTGGAAGTCATATGTAATCATTATTCCATGTATTTATATCCAATCAGAATTATATGATGATATGATGTTTAGGTAGCTAGTGCTATTTAATTTAGAGTACAAGGAAATAGTGCCAAATTTACCTGGCAATTACCCTCATAGTCAGAGGTGAAGGGAATGAGTGATATTGAATGTAGCTCTAAAGCATCATTACAGACATGTTACTCTTCCTTGGTGGTGCTTTTGTAGCTCTGTAGATAGCAGAAGTTGTATGGGAGGAAAAGCAGGTAATAATTACTACAGGATGCAATAAAAACACAGTATTTCAGCAATATTATTATTATGCTGGTAACCAATAGCACCATCATGACCTTGTGATTATATTGAACTATGTACCTTTCTAAGAATTATAATCCACTGCTTCATTTACTCATCGACATGACCGTATAAGTTTTGAAGGGAAGACCATTTATCCATTTATAAAACATTTTTCAAAACCTACTATGTGCTAGGGATATAGATCGATTCTGAGTCATAGTGACCCTATAGGACAGAGTAGAACTGCCCCATAGTGTTTCCATGGAGCACCTGTGGATTCGAACTCCCGACCTTTTGGTTAGCACCTGTAGCTCTTAACCACTATGCCACCAGGGTTTCCTGATGGATGTAGATATAAATTATATAGTTTCTGCCTTATAAAGCTCACAGTTGGGTGGCAAAATCTGATGGGTATTTCTCAGTGAGTAAAGTAGCCAAAAGAACGAACAACTTTACCAAGCATGATTTCCTTCTCTAGGACTGATCCCTCCTGATAACATGTCCAAAGTGTGTGAGATGAAGTCTCGCCATCCTCACTTCTAAGGAGCATTCTGGCTGTATTTCTTCCAAGACAGACTTGTTGGTTCTTTTGGCGGTCAGTGGTATATTCAATATTCTTCACCAATACCATAACTCAGAGGTGTCAATTCTTCTTTGGTCTTCCTTATTCATTGTCCAGCTTTTGCTTGCATATGAGGCACAATTAGGTGTACTGGAATTCCCATTCTTTGCAATGTTATCCATAATTTGTTATGATCTGCACAGTCGAATGTCTTTGCAAAGTCAATAAAACACA
>NW_004450005.1:0-1139 GCF_000243295.1 Trichechus manatus latirostris
CTGTTTCATTTTTTTGCAAATGGATATCCAGTTTTGCCAGCACCATTTGTTAAAAAGACTGTCTTATCCCCATTTGATGGACTTTGGGCCCTTGTCGATGATCAGGTGACCGTAGCTGGATGGAGTTACATCTGGGTTCTCAATTCTGTTCCATTGGTCAATGTATCTGTCGTTGTAGAAGTACCAGGTTGTTTTGACTACCATAGCTGTATAGTAGGTTCTGAGGTCAGGTAGTATGAGTCTTCCTACTTTATTCTTTTTCACTGGTGCTTTACTTATCCAGGGCCTCTTCTCCTTCCATGTAAAGTTAATGATTAGTTTTTCCATCTCTTTAAAGAATGTTGTTGATATTTGGATTGGGATTGCATTGTATTTGTATATTGTTTTGGGTAGAATTTTCATTTTCACAATGTTGAGGCTACCTATCCATGAGCATGATATGTTTTTCCATGTATGTAGAGCTTTTTTGGTTTCTTGCAGTAATGTTTTGTAATTTTCTTGTATAGGTCTTTCACATCCCCAGTTAGATTTATTTCTAAGTATTTTATTTTTTTAGGGGCTATTATAAATGGTATTATTTTCCTGATTTCTTTTTTGTACTTCTCTTTATTGGTGTATAAGAATGTAACTAATTTTTGTATGCTTATCTTGTATCCTGCTACTCTGGTGAGTCTTTCTATTACTTCCAGTAGTTTTCTCTTGGAATCTTTTCAGTTTTCAATGTATAGTATCATATCATCCACAGATAGGGACAGGTTTACTTCTTCATTACAAATTTGAATGCCTTTTATTTCTTTTTCTTGCCTTATTGCTCAAGTTAGGACTTGCAGCACAATGTTAAATAGGAGTGGTGATAAAGGGTATCCTTGTCTTGTTTCTGTTCTCAAAGGGAATGTTTTCAGCCTTTCTCCGTTAAGAATGATGTCGGCTGTTGGTTTTGCATAGATATCCTTTATTATGTTGTGAAATTTCCCTTCTATACCTATTTTATTGAGAGCTTTTATCATGAATGGGTGTTAGACTTTGTCAAATGCCTTTTCTGCGTCAACTGAGATGATCATGTGATTCTTTTCTTTCCTTTTCTTTATGTGGTGGATTACGTTGATTGATTTTCTAATGATGAACCATCCTTGCATACC
>NW_004450006.1:0-1084 GCF_000243295.1 Trichechus manatus latirostris
CACTGTACCATGGTGCCTATTGTCCAATGACTGAAATTCATTTTTTTCATACATTCCATCCATTTGTTGATGTATTTAAGGCAGGAGGTTAAATCCAGTCTTGTTACTTCACAATGAACCAAAAAGAAAACCTGAAATTGTATTCAAATTTAAATTTGTAATGAAATGAAAATTGAAAATCACCTTGAAGCAATGGTTAACAAAAACCACATTTTTACCTTTCTATTCATTGAAATTTAATATTATATGTAACAAAATTGATTCCCTTAAAGAAGGGGAGAAGGTTTTCAGAGTCAAGCATGGAACAAGTATGAAAGGATTTTTACTTTATAATTGTACTGAGCAAATACTGTTAGCTCAAATCTGCATGAGAGCACCTCCATCTGCCATTGGGTAACTGCCATTTTGAGAGTACTCTAAACCAAATTTTTCTTTAATGTTGAAAGAAAATGTGCAGACATAGCAAGGATGTTGTTGTTAGATGCCATTGAGTCGATTCCAACCCATAGCAACCCCTGTGTACAACAGAATGAAACACTGCCCAGTTCTGAGTCATCCTCACAATCATTGTTACGCTTAAGCCTACTGTTGCAGCCACTGTGTCAACCCATCCTATTGAGGGTTTTCCTGTTGTTATATTTATTATGTTAACTGAGTTGTTACCAAAAACTAAAAAACCAAGCCCATTGTACTTGAGTCAATTCCAACTCATAGCAACCCTCTAGGACAGAGCAGAACTGCCCCATAGGGTTTTCAAAGCTGTGATCTTTACTGAAGTGGACTGCCACATCTTTCTCCTGTGGAGCAGCTGGTAGGTTCTATCTGAGCGCTTAACCACTGTGCTACCAGGGCTCTTTTGTTTACTACATATACAACACTAAATAAGAGATTGTGATCTAAACATGCAGACTATTTTCCTATGTCCCAAGCACTTCAGTCTAAATCTTCATATGTTTCTTCTACTTTATGCTGCTTTTATTGAGCTGTTAGTAGAGAAATTTTATTCTAGTTTATAACAGCAATAGCCTGCTAGCATGACTCCTAAATTGAAATCACCTCCTCTGACAGTACAGCTTCTAGGGAG
>NW_004450007.1:0-1127 GCF_000243295.1 Trichechus manatus latirostris
CTTGTATCTTGTTTTCTTCTTCTTTCTACATTTTTACCATTGGTGAAATGACTGGCTTCCCTCCTCCTCTGGCATTGTCAGTGCCTACTAGTACATGCTGCTTGTAAGTGTGCTCAGAAATATTTGTCAGGACTTCTGGCAAAATAGTGCTCTAGGCAGAAGTACCACGCCATCCCTCCACAGCAAAGATCCAAAAAACTAAGCCGAACAGAGAAAATAACAACCCTGAAACCCTAAAACATCAAATGAAGAGATAAAGAACTCAGACAAGCACCAAGTGGAGTGAGAAAACTGACAGAGAACGGAGAGCGAAGAGAGATTCATGCAGAGGTCCCCTACCAGCTAACAAGGTGCGGATCCGCCATCTTGGACTCCTATCCAAGACCAGCAAACAGGAGGTACGAGAAAGCAGCATCACAGAGCTTCCAGCGGGAGACAAATCAACCGGTAATTTGCAATATATGCTTTCCCACCCCCTAGCCTTCTTCACCCCCACTCGGCCTCCTCTGCTTCCCGCGGCCACAATCTCTTGTCCGGGAGACACTGGTTGCTTGGAATCCACACACCAGAATGGGCCAGCTCTCTCAGTGCCAATTGTTGGCTGCTGGTGTTGCTTTTTTTTTCTGCTTCTTTTAATTTCTTCCTTACCTCTCACCACCTCCCCTCCTTTCGCTCAAATACCTGGCCTCACGCACCATCTTTGCTTCTTCCTGAGGGGCTGTGGAGCTCCGGTTGAGTGTGGATCTGCTTCCCGGTCTGGTCTGCCGTACTGGTGGGATCCCGGGGCTTTTGTTTGTTTGTTTGTTCTGAATTGTTTGTTTCTTTTCCTTTCCTTTTCTTGAGTTGGGAGCCCTATCTGGCCAGGCTGTGCTGTGTGGCAAGGAGACTACACCTCGGATGGCACAGATGTGCAGAGGGATCCCTATGGGCATTTCTTTTTTCATTGTTTTTTTTCTTTTTTTCTGTTTTTTGGGGGGCTTTTCTTGTTCTTTTTTTTTTAATTTGTTTTGTTTTCTTTTCCCTGTTTTTCCCTTTTTGTCTTTCTTCATTACTCAGTTTCTCATCTTTCTATATGTTCCTTCTCTTTCTGTTCCCTGAATACCTGGCATTGTATACCTCTATGCCTT
>NW_004450008.1:0-1140 GCF_000243295.1 Trichechus manatus latirostris
TCTGGATGTGTGATGGATCCTACTTCTGGCCCAGGGGACTTGGCAATTGCTGAAGCTGGTCCGGGATCCAGTGCAGAGCAGGGAGCATGGAGGTAAATGGGAAAGAAGTTTTTCCCTAAAGGGGCTGTTTTTGATCCGTGCAGTAAGCCTTACGCAAGAACTTATCTTTTGCCGATGAGGGCTGCTTCTCACTGGTTCTTGGTGTCCATGTAGACTCTCTGGTGCTGAGTCTCTGCCCGTGCAGAAAACGCACCTCCTGAGCACTGCCCCTTGCCTGCCTCATCTCTCACCCCCAAGCTGATCAGGCCTGAAGCGCTCAGGTTCTCACCATATCAGGTCTGGTACCTCCTCTCTGCTCCCGAACTGTCTATTCAACCATGTCCATTCAACCAGCTCCTAACCCTCTCTGCCTTCCCATCTCACCTCCAGTCAGAAGATGCCTGTTTAGTCTCTTGCATTTACTTGAGCTAAGAGGCACACTCCTCTTGAATATCACTTTATGTCCACAGTCCAGTCCAATCCCTGTCTGAAGAGTTGGCCTTGGTAATTGTTTTAGTTCTGGGCTGATAGAGAATCCAGGGGCCATGATTTCTGGGGTTCCTCCAGTCTCAGTCAGATCATTAAGTCTGGTCTTCTTACCAGAATTTCAGTTCTACACCCCTCTTTTCTCCTTATCTGGGACTGCCTATTGTGTTCCCTGTCGGGGGGTCATTGCCACCAAGTCCAGTTCCTCAGCTCTGCCTTTGATGTTCAGGGCTCCCAGATTGCCATATATAATCGAATCACTTGTTTTTCTGGGTCTTTGTTGCGAGAGGATTCACCAGAAGCATCTGACTACTCCATGGTCTCGTCCTGCTTCCTCTTCTTTTTGATGCTTCCTGCGTCTTTCAGTATTTTGCCCATATAATTCTTCAAAATTGCAACTTGAGGCTGAATTTTTTCTTTAGTTCTTTCTGCTTGATAAATGCTGAGCGTGTTGTTTTGGTTTTCTAACTCCAGGTCTTTGCACATTTTATTATAATTCTTTACTTTGTATTCTTGAGCCGCCCTTTGAAATCTTCTCTTCAGCTCTTTTATTTCATCATTTCTTTCATTCACTTTAGCTACTCTACATTCAAGAGCAAGTTTCAGTTTCTCCTG
>NW_004450009.1:0-1087 GCF_000243295.1 Trichechus manatus latirostris
GCATATCAGTCCAGGGACAAGGAGTAAAAGGTAGGAGATTAGGGGAAAGCTGTTGATACGGAACCCAAGTTTGAGAAGGGACAGTGTTGACATGTTGTGGGGTTGTTAACCATTGTTATAGGGCAATATGTGTCCTAACTATTTAATGAGAAACTATTTGTTCTGTAAACCTTCATCTAACATACAAACAAAAAAGAATTATCTATGTGAGATTAAACTGACAACAGCAACTCAGAAGGAGTTGGAAGCCTAGGGAGCAGTGAGTTGAAGTTAATGGTGATGGAATAATTTGGGAAATAATAGTGAGACTAGCAACACAACTGGAAGAATGTAATTGATGTCACTAATTTGTACATGTAGAAATTTTTGAACTGGTGTGACTTTTGCTATGTATATTCTCACCAAAAAAAAAAAAAAAAGGTCCTCCTAGGTCGAGAAGGGAGAGTGTTGACATGTTGTGGGGCTGTTAACCAATGTCATAAAACTATATGTTTACTGACTCTTAAATGAGAAACTATTGGTTCTGTAAACCTTCATCTAAAGTACAATAAAAAAATTCAAAAAAAGAATAAATTTAACAGTGATAAACATAAAAAAAGAATACTATGAAAAATTGTACTCTAACAAATTTGAAAACGTAGAGGAAATGGACAAATTTCTAGAAACTCACTACCTACCTAAATTAAATTAACACAACCAGAGGTAGAACAACTAAATAAACCTATAACAAATGAAGAGGTTGAAAGGTAATTAAAAAACTCCCAACAAAGAAAAGCCCTGGCCCAGACAGTTTCACTGGAGAATTCTACCAAACTTTCAGAGAAGAGTTAACACCACTACTACCAAAGGTATTTCAGAGCATAGAAAAGGATGGACTACTCCCCTAACTCATTTTATGAAGCCAGCATAACCCTGATACCAAAACCAGGTAAAGGCACCACAAAAAAGAAAATTACAGACCAATATCCTTCATGAACATTGATGCAGAAATCCTCAACAAAATTCTAGCCAACAGAATTCAGCAACATATCAAAAAAATAACTCACCATGATCAACTGGGATTTATACCAGGTATGCAGGGATGGTT
>NW_004450010.1:0-1142 GCF_000243295.1 Trichechus manatus latirostris
ACCTGAAAACCACACGACCTTATGCTCTCACGGTTCTGGAGGCAGCAAGTCCCAGTTCAAGGTGTGGGCAGGGCCGTGCTCCCTGCAGAGGCTCTGGGGGAGGATCCTTCCTGGTCTCTTCCAGCTCCTGGTGGCCCCAGGCGTTCCCAGGCTTGTGGCCGCATCAGTCTGATCCCTGCCTCCTTCTTCACGTGACTATCTCTCTCTGTGCCTCTGTCTCTTCTCCTCGTTTATAGAACGTCGCTCATAAAGGATTGGAGTCCTGGTGGCCAAGTGGTTAAGAGCCCAGACTTCTAACCAAAAGACTGGCAGTTCGAATCCACCAGCCACTCCTTGGAAACCCTGTGGGGCAGTTCTACTCTGTCCTATAGGGTTGCTGTGTGTCGGAATCGACGCGACATCAGCAGAGTTTTTTTGGTTACTCATAAAGGATTATGACCCTCTATGTCCAAACAAGGTCCCGTTCACAGGTACCACGGGTTAGGACTTCAACATATCTTTCAGGGTTTTGCTGTGTAAAATATCACCAAAAAAAAAAAATTAAACAAAAAAAAATCTTTCTGGGGCACACGACGCCATCCCTATAGTGGGAAAGATGGGTTGTAGGTTGGCCACGACGTTGTAAATCTGGGCATCCATTGTCTGCCCCGAGTCTTGGTTCTTTCCACAAAACCTCCTAAGCCCCCGTTTCTTCTGTGCCAGGGTCTCCGATTCGAGGTGGTTCCTTCCAGGTTTAAGGAGACACTGGAGAAAGACGCATTCCCTACCCTTTACACATACGCCATCGAGACAGCCAAGCAGAAGGCTCTGGAGGTGGCTCACAGGATGCACGCGGTGAGTGCCGTTTCTGCCTTTCCGCTTGCCCCCCGGTGATGACGATATGCCCAGGTTGGTTGGTGTGTTTATAATTGTGCTTTAAGTGAAAGTTTACAATTCAAGTTAGTCTCTCATGCAAAAATTTATACACACATTGCTATGTGACCCTGATTGCTCTCCCTATACTGTGACAGCACACTCCTCCTTTCTACCTTGGATTTCCTGTGTCCATTCAACCAGCTCCTAGCCCTCTCTGCCTTCTCATCTCACCTCTGGACAGGAGCTGCCCATTTAGTCTCTTGTATCTACTTGAGTTAAGAAGCACA
>NW_004450011.1:0-1088 GCF_000243295.1 Trichechus manatus latirostris
GTCACTACTGTACTGGACAGTCCTGCTGAGATAAGTCTGTCTTTTGTATGCTTTTCGTTCTTTGACTTCCTCACCTCCAGTTTCAGTGCCCAACATAAATCAGAAAAGGTGCAAGTGCTTTTCCACAAACACGCATTTCCATTTCTCATTTTGCTAGTAAATCAACAAGTTTGAACAGATGACAGAGTCAGTGGATTGCTACACAATACCATTGCCCTCAGTTAACATCTCCTCAGGGCTATCCACACCGGAATGAACTTCCCTTTGTCTCCAGCTGACATTTTAAGGAAAGGAGATGTGAACCGAAGAAAGGGAGAAGAAATCTTTTGGATTGTTAGGACAACATCTAAATGGCCATCTTTTTTTTCTCCTATTCAATTCTGAAAGAAGAAGCTAAGAGGCCCTAAAATATTTCTGATTTGTTTTAAAGTAGTTAGTCTCCAAGTTGACTGGAAACTCTGCTCTGTGATGTTTGTAGACCTTGAACATTACATCCTGTATAAAAAGTGAAGCACCACCTCTCTGAACAGGGTTTGTACTCTTTCAGGATGCAAACGATTAGAACACTTTCCCAGGCATTGAAACAAATACTAAAGCCTTAAATGACAAACACACCAAACACGCGCACGCACGCACACACACAGGCACACACATGCATCATACACACACACACACACACACGTACCCATGTTTAATTGAGAAATGCCGGACATCTGCAACCTAATTTCATGAATTCACAAAATTATTTTTATTATTTAGGAATAAATGTAAAAAATTAGAATACTACAAGTGAGTTTCTCCATAGCATGCTCATCCTACCTTAAAAGAAATAGTATTTAAACACTGTTTTCCTCAGACTTGTAGCCAGGGAAAAGTATTTTACAATTTCAAAGCTGAAAGGAAGAGCTACAGTATAGAGATATATCAGATGATAAAAGTAATGCTGACCAGGAAGCTGTTAAATTATTTTCAGAATCTTTTATCAAGCTATAGTCTATTATAGAATATGGCGGGTTTTTAAATTGGATTTTCCCCAAGCTGCAAAAGTGAGCTTGTTGTTCTGCCCACCTTTTCTTTTGAGGGAGCCC
>NW_004450012.1:0-1141 GCF_000243295.1 Trichechus manatus latirostris
GGAGCATGCACCACCAGAGATCACTTTCTGGGCTACAAAACACACCTTAACAAAATTAAAGAATAGATATTGTATTTGTTTCCTAGGGCTGCTGTAACAAAGTAACAAAAATTGGGTGGCTTATAAGAACAGAAATGTATTGTCTCACAGTTCTGGAGACTTGTCATTGTTGTTAGATGTTGTCGAGTTGGCTCCGACTCATAACGACTTTATGTATAATAGAACGAAATGTTACCTGGTCCTGCACCATCCTCATAATCATTGCTATGTTTGAGCCCATTGTTGTAGAGACTGTGGGAAGCCATCACATTGAGCCTAGTAGTCTGAATTCAGAGTGTCTGCAGGGCCCTGATCTTTTTGAAGTCTCTAGGTGAAGATTCTATCTTGTCTCTCCTAGATTCTGGTAGCTCCAGGAATTCCTTGGCTGACAGAAACATCTTCACATGGCCATCTTCAAAGACACTATTTCCAAACAAGTTTACATTCACAAGTACCTCAGGTTAGGACTTCAGCATATCTTTTGTGGAGAAACAATTCAATCCTATTAACAGTTCACCCTCTGGTCCTCCAAAATTTGTGTTCTTCCCACGTGCAAAATACACTCACGTCTTCAAGGCATACCCAAAAGTCTCAACCTATTCTGGTATCATACCTAAATTCATAATCTTATCTTCTATATCATCTGAATTCTGTATAAGTGAGACTTTGGGTGGTTCTCCATGGGGCAAAATTCCTCTTCATCTGTGGACATGTTAAAACTAGAACACAAGTTATCTGCTTCAAAATACAATGGTGTTACAGGCATAGGGTCAACATTCTCTTTATAAAAGGGAGAAATTGCAGGGAAATAAAGGCTCATGGTTCCAATGTAAGTTCAAATCCCAGTAGGCTAAATTCCATCAGATTTCAAAATTTGAAAATAAACCTCTGCCTTCTGGGCCCATCTGAGCAATGGCCTTACCCTCTAGGACCACCTGGGCCTGGCCTTGAGTGGCAAGCCCACCCCCTCTTCCTTGTGCGGCACCTGATCCCCCCTGGATCCAAGGAGGCAGCAGTCCTGCCCCCTGGGTCCATGCTGGCAACCTCATGTGCCTCTGAACCACCCTTGGGATTATCTCTTCCTTTTATTGAAAGACAACAG
>NW_004450013.1:0-1047 GCF_000243295.1 Trichechus manatus latirostris
AAGTTCAGACTGCAGAAATTGGTAAAACTCTTCAGTGTCTTCAGTTTTGGCCTTAGTGGTTGGTGCATCAATCTATATAAAGGTAGTATTAACTTGTCTTCCTAGTAGGCATATGGATATTACCCTATTCCTGACAGTGTTGTACTTCAGGATAGATCTTGAAATGTTCTTTTAGACGATGAATGCAACTCCATTCCTCTTCAGTTATTCATTCGACTCACTAATGCCTAGGATATCAATGTTTATGTGTTCCAATTCATTTTTGACAGTTTCCAATTTTCCTAGAATCACACTTCGTACATTCCACATTCCGATTATTAATGGATATTAGCAGCTGTTTCTTCTCATTTTAAGACAAGCCACATCAGCAAATGAAGGTCCTGAAAGCTCAACTCCATCCACGTCATTAAGGTCAACTCTAGTTTGAGGAGGCAGCTCTTCTCCAGTTGTCTTTTGAGTGCCTTCCAACCTGAGGGGCTCATGTTCTGGCACTATATCAGACAATATTCCACTTCTATTCATAAAGTTTTCACTTGCTAATTCTTTTCAGAACGAGACCACCAGGTCCTTCTTCCTAGTCTGTCTTAGTCTGGAAGCTAAGCTGAAACCTGTCCACCATGGGTGACCCTGCTCGTATTTGAATACCGGTGGCATAGATTCCAGCATCACGGCAATATGCAAGTCCTCAAGGTACAACAAACTATAAATATACTCTTTATAGTTGCATAATATTCTATTGTATGTATGTACCACAATTTGTTTATCCATTCGTCCATCGATGGACACTTAGACTGTTATGGCGCAGCGAGTAAAGTGATTGTCTGCTGACCGAACGATTGGTGGGTCAAAACCACCAAGGGCTCCAAAGGAGAAAGATGTGGCAGTCTGCTTTCATAAAGATTTACAAGCTTGGAAACCCTATGTGGTGGCTATAAGTAAGAATCAACTCAACGGCAATGGGTTTGATTTGATTTTTTTGTAGCTTGTGTCTGTCTTTTTGCTATTGTGAATAATGCTGCAATGAACATAGGTATGCATATGTCTATT
>NW_004450014.1:0-1140 GCF_000243295.1 Trichechus manatus latirostris
TAATTACAGTTTGAAAAATAGTAGAAAATGCATTCCTATCACATCCTTAGTGGCAGTTTATATGCTAAAAAGAAAAACGCTTAGGGCTTAATTCACAAGAGCTTTATGCTTCATTTACATTTTTCTGTGCAGTTTACTTGGAAAAAAGCATAATGCACGTTTTTCAAGTAAAATATTCCATTCTGGGATTCATTCAACTTATTTTCCCATTGTCCTCCTCGAGAGCTCACGGTTCTTTTCTACAACCCTAAAGGGCACAGTAAATGGAATGGGTGGAAAGCCCTCAATATTAACTAGAAAAAATGCCTAAAACCATTGTACAGATTATTTAGAAAATTTACAGCAGTCTTAGCAGTCAAATCTTGGAAAGCCTGTTGTGAGTGTACTATGCAGACTGTTTTCCAAGCCCTTTGTATTGGATATTGAACAAATTACATGACAATAGGGATATTTTTGAAGGTCGCTCAGAATTCACAATATTCTGACCATTTTCCAGCCAATCCTTGTTCTTTTACTTAGTTCAGTGTTTCTCAAAACATGGTCTGTAGGCTACCATGCTTCAGAATCAACTGAGATTCCTGAAAAAAATATGATTTCTTAAGCTCCGCAACACTGATTCAAATTTTTTAAGGGTGGATACCAGGAATCTGAACTTTGCAAGCCACTCAGGTGATTTTATGCATATCTCACAATGAAGAGCATCAGATTTAAATGTTATTACTGTTTTGGACAGAGGCCATCAAGAGGGAGTTTACCTTTAGATGGGGCCACACACGTTGTCTTTTAATGACCAAAGAGTTGATAAGCCAAGTTTATTTGCTGGTGTAAGATTCAGCAGAAGAAGCCAAAATCACATTTGTAATTTATTCCAGGCACAAAGTCATAACCCGATCCCATGAGGGTCCAATCTGTGATCCTTAGTGCTTGCTTTCCTGCTTCTTCCTAATCCCTTTCCTAACCACTTCCTAACCACTTTCTAGGCTCTCTGAAATTGCATGGAGAAAAGGCCATGACCAAAAAGCATTTTTCACAGGGTTTACTGAGGCACTGGAAAATGCATATTGCAGACAATCAACCAGTTATTTATTCTACACACTATCAAAACTGCTGGGCCAATTTCCTTCACCCCACCCCAAATTC
>NW_004450015.1:0-1140 GCF_000243295.1 Trichechus manatus latirostris
AGGACCACCCAGGGATAGCTTCCTCCAAGACCACTGTGCTGTGG
Organism: Trichechus manatus latirostris; assembly: GCF_000243295.1. Taxonomy (NCBI): domain Eukaryota; kingdom Metazoa; phylum Chordata; class Mammalia; order Sirenia; family Trichechidae; genus Trichechus; species Trichechus manatus. The sequence continues at coordinate 45 of NW_004450015.1, forward strand.
TTCCCGAGCATCTGGGTTTACCTCTTCTGTGGGAGTTAACACAGGTAGTCACATGTACACCCTTGGGGCTGAGATCAAGCCTTGTCTGTCTTTGTATCTGCATTGCCGGTGCTTACTAGGTGCTTAGTCAATGTTTATTGGGTTATGTACTTGAATAAATGAATGAACACAGTAAGCTGATGATAGAGACAGGTTTTTGTATGCCTCCCGGAAAATCTGCCTCTGGGGACTTCAGTGCATACTCAGCTGTGTTTTAGGAGTTCCGGGGTGGTGCAAATGGTTAGCACACTTGGCTGCTAACCGAAAGGTTGGAGGTTCAAGCCCACCCAGAGGTGCCTCGGAAGAAAGCCCTGGCAATCTACTTCTGAAAAATCAGCCATTGAAAACTCTATGGAGTACAGCTCTGCTCTGACACACACGGGGTCGCCGTGAGTCAGAATCAATGGCAACTGGTTAGATTAGCTGTGTTTTAAGTTCTGTTTTGGAGGAAATATCCAGTTCCACTGCAATGCCTGACAAATTTAGTAAATGAACATTTAATAGAGCAGCTGATCTCCATTTTAAATGACCTGATATTATTTGAAAAATCATATGGGTTGTCCCCGCGTTGACAGTCTTTTAAGAGTCCCTAGGGGGCGGTAGGGTCACTGAGTGGGAATCGACTTGACGGCCCTGGGTTTTTGAGGGGTGCAAGCGGTTAAGTGCTCAGCTACTAACCGAAAGGTTGGCGGTTCAAACCCACCCAACAGTACCTCAGAAGAAAGGCCTGGCGATCTGCTTCCAAAAGGTCACAACCTTGAAAACCCTATGGAGCACAGTTCTACTCTGCAACACACGGGTTGCCGTGAGTCACGGTCGACTTGACAGCAACTGGTTTGGTTTGGTTTTGTGTTACAAAAGTGTATTTGTATTTCAAGTCAACAGTTTTTCCACAGAAGCAATATTGTAAATAGTCATTTGACATATCTAATCCCTGTCTCCTGTAGGTGGATATACTGTCTCCCCAGCTAGACACCGTGCAAAGGCAAAGCTCCTTCCTTCTCCTTCTCTGCAGCTGTGTCACCCGGCCTGGTATATACGCGCAATACATGTTGCA
>NW_004450016.1:0-1038 GCF_000243295.1 Trichechus manatus latirostris
ATACCGAACACTCCACCCAAAAGCAGCCAAGTTTACTTTCTTTTCCAACACAACTGGAACATTCTCCAGATAGACCACATATTAGGCCATAAAGAAAGCCTTAACAAAATCCAAAATACTGAAATATTACAAAGCATCTTTTATGACCATAAAGCCATAAAAGTAGAAATCAACAACACAAAAAGCAAGGGAAAAAAATCAAACACATGGAAACTGAACAACACTGTGCTCAAAAACTACTGGGTTAGAGAAGAAATTAAGGAGGGAATAAAGAAATTCATAGAATCAAACGAGAATGAAAACGCATCATACCAGAACCTTTGGGACACAGCAAAAGCAGTGCTCAGAAGTCACTTTATAGCAATAAATGCACACATCCAAAAAGAAGAAAGCGCTGTAATCAAAACAGTAACCTTACTACTGGAATAAGTAGAAAGAGAGCAGCAAAAGCAGCCCTCAGTAATCAGAAGAAACAAAATAATAAGAATCAGAGTAGAATTAAATGATATAGAGAATAGAAAAACAATTGAAAGAGTTAACAAGACCAAAAGCTGGTACTTTGAAAAGATCAACAAAATTGATAAACCATTGGCCAAACTGACGAAAGAAAAACAGGAGAGGATGCAAATAACCCGTATAAGAAATGAGATGGAAGACATCACAACAGACCCAAATGAAATTAAAAAAATCATAAGAGAATACTATGAAAAATTATACTCTAACAAATTTGAAAACCTAAAGGAAATGGACAAATTTATAGAAACTCACTACCTACCTAAACTGACACAAACAGAGGTAGAACAATTATATAAACCTATAACAAAAGAAGAGATTTAAAAGGTAATTTAAAAACTCCCAACAACAACAACAAAAAAACCCTGGCCTGGATGGCTTCACTGGAGAATTCTATCAAACTTTCAGGGAAGAGTTAACACCACTACTACTAAAGGTATTTCAGAGAATAGAAACTGATGGAATACTCCCAAACCTCATTCTATGAAGCCAGCATAACCCTGATACGAAAACCAGGTAAAGACA
>NW_004450017.1:0-1095 GCF_000243295.1 Trichechus manatus latirostris
TTAGGTGACTAGGCCAAGGTCATGGAGCTAATTAGTCTTATAATCAGCATTTGAACCCAGGCATTTTGGCACTCAAAACCGTAGTCTTAAGTCTCTTCATTGAATCTTGGTGGTACCTCACTGCTTGTGAATTAAAACTTTATTCCTACATGATTTTTTTTTTTTAAGTTATTACTCTTAGTGGGTTTCTGTTTTATTCTGTGTGTGTGCATCTCTCTGTGTGTGGTTTGCCTAAGTTACTTAACATTCTTTTTCTGATGAAATATACATAAATAATGTGTTTAAGGACATTTTATTGTAGCTGCAAAGAGCACACAGTTGGCTTGCGCTTACACAATGTGATTGCTGGCATTTTTATAATATCGTTTCAGAAGAAATAGGTCATGTATACTCTTTAGACCCAGATGCCTTCATACAGCTTAAATGAGAATTCTTTGAGATGTTCTATGCTGTTTTCATAGTTAATAAGATGCTGGGATTTTAAATAAATAGATAATAATAATGTTACTGAATCCTTACTCGGAACTAGAAACTACTTTCTGTGACTATGTTATCTCATTTGCACTTATAATAACTCTAAGTTATTATTCTTTTTTTCATCATTGAGAGACATGAAGTTTAGAATGTAAGTAACACGTCCACCAACAAAGGTAATAAATAACCAAGTTGGAATTAAAACCCAACTTGTCCCACTCCTCAGACTGTGCTCTTTATAGCCATGATACAACCCCTCTACATAAAGTTTGCATGGGTTTCATAACTCATTTCTTAATAGACTGTAAGCAATTCAAGGATGGGATCTTTTCTTCCTCAGACCCTCAAGAAATATTTACTCGATAATTAACCAAGGACTTTCAAAGTGGAAACTAAGGTAAATAGAGGGCAAGATATGACAGTAAAGAAAGTAGTTTCCAGAACTTTCTTTATAAGAAAGAAGTTTTAAAAAATGAAATCATGATTTTGGATGTAATGATTCTTTGAAGCATCAAATATTTTTGTTTGTTTGTTTGACAAACTCTTTTTTTTTTTGTGCTTTAAGTGAAAGTTTACAATTCAAGTTAGTCTTTCATAACAAAAAGTTATACATACATTGTT
>NW_004450018.1:0-1139 GCF_000243295.1 Trichechus manatus latirostris
TATGAGAGAAAATGAGAAGCAGAAATTGACAAGAGAGAGTGATGGATTGGGATAAGAGTGGAGATGGAGAAAGGATTTCAAAGTTCTCCTTAACAAATCTATCTGACTCATATGATAGTAAACACACTAATTTGAATTTGGACTTGTGATAAGAGGTAATTTTCTTATGTTTATAAATAGATATAAACAATATGGAGTATGTAAGGTACGTTTTCTATGAATACGGGAACAAACTAATTAGCCTAATTCCACAATACGCTAGGAAATGTATATTCATCAAGAGCATCTTTGTTACACCATTTTTTTTCACTAGAATATAAGTGCTATAAGGAAAGGGACTTGGTTTTTTTCACTGCCATTGGTCCGTTTCCAAGCATAACGCTTGACAGTGAAAGACATGACACTCGTAAGTACTTGTTGAATACCCTGTTGTTTTTATGCCAAGTTCTACATGTCAATTTTTGAGTTTCTCTCTATAGCGTCTCAGAAAGAGAAGAAGACTTCTTTATATCTGAGATGTCCCTAGTACTCTCTTCATTCCCTGCCTGTCCCACCAAACCCCATGTTATATATATATATATACATATATACATATATATATATATCACTGGACTTGGCCAGTATCTTCTGAAAAACAGACTGTTCATTTCTAGTTGATAACCACTGATATCACCCTTTCTCTATGTTTTTTAATTAGATTTAAATGATAGAATACATCCTACAATTCGAGTGAACAAGATGACATCTTCATGCTGAATGCACCTTTTTATCATAGAACATACTTTCATGAAATAAATATACATTGTGATAGAACCATAGAATATTAAAACTAAAAAGAAGTAGAATTATCATAGCAGTATCATTCAAATAAACCCAAAAAAACCCATTGCTATCGAGTCTATTCTGACTCATAGCTTTCTCAATTGAAAAAATTGTCCAATGAATACATAAATTATGGCATGCATATAATAAAATATTGAACAGAAAGAAGAATAAAGTGAACTACATCCATGTACAGCAGCATGAATGACTGGCAAACAGTGTTGAATTAATGCAACAAGGCATAATGATACATGCTATATGATTCCATTTATTTAAAAAACAAAACTGGGCAGAGCTAAGCTATATTGTTTATAGAC
>NW_004450019.1:0-1040 GCF_000243295.1 Trichechus manatus latirostris
ATTTTCTGATGTTGAACCATCCTTGAATACCTGGTATGAATCCTGCTTGGTTGTGGTTTATTATTTTTTTGATATGATGCTGAATTTTATTGGCAAGAATTTTGTTCAGAATTTTTTCGTCCATATTCTTGAGAGATATTGGTCTGTAATTTTCTTTTGTTGTGGCATCTTTGCCTGGTTTTGGTATCAGAGTTAACGCTGGCTTCATAGATTGAATTCAGAAGTGCCACTTCCTTTTCTATGTTCTGAAATAGTTTGAGTTGTACTGGTACAAGCTCTTCTCTGAATGTTTGTAGAATTCTCCAGTGAAGCCATCTGGGCCAGGCCTTTTTTTTTGTTGTTGGGAGTTTTTTTTCTTACCTTTTCAATCTCTTGTTATGAGTCTATTCAGATTTTCAACATAATTTTGTGGTAGTTTAGGTAGGTAGCGTTTTTCTAGAAATTTATCCATTTCCTCTAGATTTTCAGATTTTTTAGAGCATAGTTTTTCATAATACTCTATTAAGATCCTTTTTATTTCAGTTGTAATTTCCCCCATTTCATTTCTTATTTCGGTTATTTGTGTCCTCTCCTGTTTTTCTTTTGTCAGTCTGGCCAGTGGTTTGTTGATTTTGTTGATTCTTTTTCAAAGAACCAACTTTTGGTTTTGTTGATTCTTTCTATTGTTTTTGTATTCTCTTTTTTCATTTATTTCTGCTCTGATCTTTATTATCTCCTTTCTTCTGCTGGCTGTGGGCTTTTTTTGCTGTTCTCTTTCTATTTGTTTAAGTTCTGTAGTTAATGTTTTGATTTTGTCCCTTTCTTTTTTTTTTGATATGTGCATCTATTGCTATAAGTTGTCCTCTGAGCACTGCCTTTGCTGTGTCCCAAAGGTTTTGATATGATGTGTTTTCATTCTCATTTGATTCTAGGAAATTTTTGTTTCCACCTCTGATTTCTTCAATTTCCCAGTGGTTTGTAAGAAGGGTGTTATTCAGTTTCCATGTAATTGATTTTTTTTCCTTGCTGTTTCTGTTGTTAATTTCTACCTTGATGGCAAG
>NW_004450020.1:0-1138 GCF_000243295.1 Trichechus manatus latirostris
CTAGTACTCTGCGATTACAGACGGCACCACGGTACCTGTCCTCTAGTACTCTGTGATTACAGACGGCACCACGGTACCTGTCCTCTAGTACTCTGTGATTACTGACCGCGCCGCAGTACCTGTCCTCTAGCACTCTGCGATTACTAACGGTGCCGCGGTACCTGTCCTCTAGTACTCTGCGATTACAGACGGCGCCGCAGTACCTGTCCTCTAGTACTCTGCGATTACTGACGGTGCCGCGGTACCTGTCCTCTAGTACTCTGTGTCCACGTGCACAAGTCTTTCTCCAGGGTTGCTATCAAACAGTTGGAATCGCCAGGTCATAGGTAGACACACAGAGCTTTGGCAGAGTTGCCCTTCAAAACAAGGCCGCTGGTCTGTTCCCATCAGCAGGGTATGTGAGTGTGTGTGTCACCTACCTGTCCTCTAGTTAAGCACATGCCCCCTCCCTTCTGGCTCAGAAAGCAGCTGTACCAATAGCATGTCCAGACCCACTATGAGTAGGAGAGGGGGCTTGGAACTCTTCCTCTGCTCCTTCCGTGGGGCTGAGCCAGGGGTACCCAAGCCTTTGCCTTCATCACCCTTTTCTCTAACCAGTCAAGAAAAAAGGTGGAGCTTCAGTGAGCTGTATTTCTGAGATCTGCCACAAAGATGGGTTGAAGGAAAACCTAATGGAAAGGTATGAGGAAAGAGAGGCCAAGGGTACTCCAGGTTCTCTGCCCGTTTCTGTTAGTTCTTCATGCAGGTGATGGAATAGTCCAAACCACTGTTGAGGGTGACCCTTTGCGAAATCTTGATAGTGCTCTGATTAGAGATGGCGTTTTTCTTGCCCTCATCATCTGATATTTTAAACCCAAATGTTAGACCTCCTCTTCTAATTCCGGATTGAGACAGTTTAAACTGGGAGTGGCCACAATCTAAAGAATGCTCTCCGGCTTGGAGATCAAGTCCCTGTCCCCCTGCCCCTCACCCTGTTCATTGCAGGCGTAGACGTGTTAGTCACGCTGTAGGTCTGGGGTTCCATGTCATTTGTCATCCAGTTGGGACATGAAAAGCAGCGGGCACTGGAGGGGATACTGGGGCAGCCAGGGAAGTCCCGTCAGGTTGTCTGGGCCCCCTCTCCTTCCCTCATTATTAC
>NW_004450021.1:0-1118 GCF_000243295.1 Trichechus manatus latirostris
TTCCAGTCTCTCCACAACCTCTCCAACATTTGTTTTGTGTTTTTTGGATTAATGGTAGCCTTGTTGGGGTGAGACGGTATCTCATTGTAGTTTTGATTTGCATTACTATAATGACTAAAATTGTGAGCAGTTCCTCATGTATCTGTTAGTGCCTAAATACTTCTTTTGGTAAAGTGCCTGTTCATATCCTTTGCCCGTTTTTAAATTGGGATATTTATCTTTTTATTGTTGAGGTTTCACAGTATCTTGTAGATTTTAGAGATTAGACCCTGATCAAGTATGTAGTAGCCGCAAAATTTTTCTCAATGTATAGGTTGTCTTTTTACTCTTTTGGTGAACTCTTTTGATGAGCATAAGTGTTTCATTTTTTAGGAGCTCCCAGTTATCACTTTTCTCTTCTGGTGTTTGTGCATTGTTACTTACGGTTTGTATTCTGTTTATGACATGTATTAAGGCTCCTAGTGGTGTCCCCATATTTTCTTCCATAATTTGTATCATTTTCAATTTTATATTTAGGTCTTTGATCCATTTTGAGTTAGTTTTTGTGCATGGTGTGAGGTGTGAGGTGTTGGTTTTGTTTTGGTTTTTTGCAAATGAATATCCAGTTATGCCAACACCATTTGTTACAGACACTCTATTTTCCACAATTAATGGACTATGGGCCTTTGTCAAATATCAGCTGCTCATAGGTAGATGAATTGAAGTCCAGATTCTCAATTCTGCTCCATTGGTCTACGTATCTGTTGTTGTAACAGTACCACACTGTTTCGACTATTGTAGTGGTATAATAGGTTCTAAAATCAGGTGGTGTGAGGCCTCCCACTTTGTTCTTCTTAAGTAATGTTTTACTTATTTGGGGCCACTTCCTTTCCACATGAAGTTGGTGAATTGTTTCTCCATCTCTTTAAAAAATGTCGTCAGAATTTGGATTGGGAGTGCATTGTATCTGTAGATCACTTTGGGTAGAATTCACATTTTCACAATGTTGAGTCTCCCTATCCATGAGCAAGGTATGTTTTTTTTTTTTTTTTTACTTATGTAGGTCTCTTTTGGTTTCTTGCAGTAATGTCTTATAGTTTTCATTGTATAGGTCTTTTACATTTCTGGTTAGACTTATT
>NW_004450022.1:0-1138 GCF_000243295.1 Trichechus manatus latirostris
CAGGTACAGACTCTAAAATATGTATATATGAAATGTTTAAAGACGTTTTAAAAACACAAGAAATGAAGAAAATGTTATTTAAAAAAAAGACCAGGGAGATTTCAGAAATAACCAAAACAAATCTATTTTACCTGATTTTTACCTCATTTCTCCAAACACAGGAAGACAGACTCCCACTCGTTTCTAAGGTCAACGTCACACTTGTGCTCCGGATCATCCACCTCTTAAGTCCTCTCATACTCTCTGGGCACTTGACCATAGAAACACCATGGCTTCTTTTAGGACTGGGACATGCCATGCAATGTCTTACCCCATGGCCTACCAGGGTGGTTGAGAAACATAACAAAAAGTCGAAGATCTACCAGTTTTGGAGCCTGATACCCATGAGAGAACCTGCACTTTGAAGCTTCTTCACAGTCAGAAGAAATGTGGCAAAGATATACCTCACATCACTGACATTATAGCAAGATGTGGAATAGATGAATTGGTGACTGAGGGAAAGAAGTTCTCTAAGTCCTACCTTGTAAAGAGAGTTGCCTATAATTCTCCAACAACACAACTGGTTCTATTACCCCAGCCTTTAGTCTTGACCCCTCCCTTCTTCTAGCCTACATAAGATTTTTTTTTTTTTAATTACTAACAGCCTTATTCAGGTATAATTTTCATACCATAAAATCTGTTTTTTTTTTCTGTATGTGATCTTTATTTTTTTAAATAATATTTTATTGTATTTTTTGGTGAATGTTTACACAGTAAATTAGGTTCTCATTTGACAATTTCTATACAAATTGTTCAGTGATAGTAGTTAACATTTTTCACAATGTGTCAACATTTTCTTTAATTGCGTTCTGGTTGTTCCATTAAAATTCACCCATTTTAAGTGCAAAGTTCAAGGGTTTTTCTTTATACTTATGAAGTTGTATAACCATCACCACATCCAATTTAGAACATTTCCATCACTTCAAAAAGAAACCTTGTGCCCAATATAGTCACTGTGGGTGACTTGCCTTGCCCTAGCCCCCAGCCCTAGGTAAACACAAATCCACATCTGTCACTACAGATTTGCCTAAAATCTAAATGTATATTATATCTTTATAGATTTGCCTTCTCTGAATATTTCATATAAAATGGAGCCATA
>NW_004450023.1:0-1137 GCF_000243295.1 Trichechus manatus latirostris
CAAGATAAAATGACTATTTTAGATGTCAGAGCCACTTTAGACCTTTCCATAAAACACGGTGGGAATATCATCATCATATGTGATTAACGACACTTCATGTTGAGAATCTGATCACAACCACAAAACAAAGAAAATACAGAGGAGATCACTCATAAACACCTTACACCGACACTTCGGGATATCGCCTCGACTCCAAATGACCATAATTTGATTATTCGGCAAGTCCATGAAGCACAATTTAGTGAGCCCCTCAGAGAACTCAGGGAAATTTTCCTGATGCTATTCAGATCCTTTTCAGTTCTCTCTTCATAAAAACTGAGTGAGTAGTTTTGGGAACAGCAATAATCTGTATTTTTCCTCCGTCCCACTTCAGATTTGGAAATTTCTGGATCCCTGTGTATGGTTCCCAGATACCTCATAATAAAAAAAAAATTATTTTCCTTTCACAGTAATAGTGTTTGATTTGTTTCAACATGTCCTTAAAACTCATTATTTAAAGAGAATGTTGCTTCCCTTCAAAAATCTGCTTTTAGTTCTTCGAGTTCCAAATCATTGTCCCTTCAGAGAATGACTTAAGTTTTTCATTAGAATCATCTTGTTTAAAATTTCACTGGTAATGCACGTAAGATCCTAATACGGTTCGTAGCACTAACTGTAAAAAGTGATTTTAATATGTAAATTATCAACACTGAAAAAAGAGTTTTAACTAGTTAAGACATTTTTTAATTTGTTAATGTATACCAAACCACAACCCATTGTCATCAAGTCAATTCCAATTCATAGCAACCCTGTAGGACAGAGTAGAACTGCCCCATAGGGTTTCCAAAGATCAACTGGTGGATTCGAACTGCCAGCCTTTATGGTCATCAGCCAAGCTCTTAACCACTGTGCCACCAGGGCTTCACCAGGACCACCTGGGTAAAAACCAGTAAATCCTAACTGCTAGACCTTTTGGCTAAGATCAGTTATAGTATACGTGTGTGTGTGTGTGTGTGTGTGTGTGTGTGTGTGTGTACTTTTTTTTTAATAATAAACTTTCTTTCATTAAAACAGCCCATCCTTAAGATATCTGATGAAATTGCCTTCCCATCTACAGGAATCAAAGTCAGTTTTATTTCTCAGATGAATATCGATTGA
>NW_004450024.1:0-1137 GCF_000243295.1 Trichechus manatus latirostris
TGTACTTCTTCCAAGACAGACTTGCTCGTTCTTTGGGCAGTCCATGGTATATTCAATATTCTTCGCCAACACCATAGTTCAAAGGTATCAATTCTTCTTCAGTCTTCCTTATTCACTGCCCAGCTTTCACATACATATGAGGCGACCGAAGGTATCATGGCTTGGGTCAGGTGCACCTTCCTCCTCATAGTGACATCTTTGCTTTTCAAAACTTTAAAGAGATCTTTTGCAGCAGATTTTCCCAGTGCAATATGTCGTTTGGCTTGATGTCTTGACTGCTGCTTCCATGGGCACTGACTGTGGATCAAGTAAAGTGAAATCCTTGACAACTTCAATATTTCCTCCATTTATCATGCCGTTGCTTATTGGTCTGGTTGTGAGGATTTTTGTCTTCTTCATGTTGCGGTGTAATCCACACTGAAGGCTGTAGTCCGTGATCTTCATCAGTAAGTTCTTCAAGTCCTCTTCACATTCAGCAAGCAAGGTTGTGCATATCTTAGGGGTGATTCTTCTTTATTGCTTTGTGCTTTTCTGTGTTTTTCATTATTTCTGCAATGACCATGCATTTGTTTTGCAATTAAGGAAAAAACACACAAACACACCATTAGCTTCTCTATTGCAATGTTGATTCAGTGGAAGACTTCTCACCTTCCATGCTGGAGATCCAGGTTTGAGTCCTGGCCAATGTACCTCAAGCACAGCCACTACTTGTCTGTCAGTGGAGATTTGCATGTTGCTATGATGCAGATTAAGAAGAAGGCCTAACGATCTACAGAAAAAAATCAGCCAATGAAAACCCTATGGGATCACAACAGTCTGATCCCATCATGCATAGGGTCACCTTGAGTTGGGGGCCGACTTGATGGCAGCTAACAAGACAACAATAACATTGAGATATCATTCTCATTATACTTATCTTCTGACTCCTTGGGACTCAGGAGGCTTCAAGAAGAGGGAGACAGGAGCGAACAGACTCTTTTTCCCAGAAAGGGCTCTGGAACCAGGGGGAGTCAGCTTTAATCCAGGCCCAGGCACTTACTGTTTGCCCTGGGAATGGTCACTTAGTGTCTCTGAAGTAAAGCAAGAAATAAATGTGATAAGGCATGTAAAACCACTCCACACACAATAGGTGCTCCA
>NW_004450025.1:0-1137 GCF_000243295.1 Trichechus manatus latirostris
AGTTATTGAATTCTGAATAAAAAAGGTCACTAAATGTCTAAGTTAAAAGTTCTTTGTTAGGTGCTTTGTTAAACTGTACATATCTACCTGAGAGTTAGAAAGCAATACATTTAGAGTAATATGATTGACTCAATCATCCTAAAACCTTTAAAAGCTTAATTTAAATCGCATTGATAGCTAGTTATTATTTATGGAATATAAATATTCCCTATGTATTTCTCATAAAAAAGTATTTAAATTTATGAAAGTTTTATTCAAGTTTTACAAATGAAATTGACAGAACAAGTTGATTTATGAAGGGAGAAGAATGGAATTGGGAAAAACACAGTATTTTCCTTGTTTTCGATAAAAAGCAAGGTTGTTGTAAATTACATACCGAAATGATTTATAAAACAAAATATTCTAGAGAACTAAAATTGGTCACAAATTCATTGAAAGTCCTACCATCAAGAAATCCATTGCTGTTGAGTAAATTCTGACTTATGGCAATCCCAAGTGTTACAGAGTAGAACTAAGCTCTACAGTTTTCTTGGCTGCACTCTTTATGGAGCAGTTTGCCAGGCCTTTCTTCTTCAGAGCCACTAAGTGGATTCAAATCATGAACATTTTGTTTAGTAGTTGACCACAAACCATTTTTGGCACCCATAGGTGAAGTTAATATCCTCATTCCTTTAATGTGAACAGGTTTTGTAACTGCTTTGACTGATAGACTGTTGTGGAATCAGTGATATGACAGTTTTTTTCATAGGCCTAAAGAGATGGGTGGCGCTGTGTTAAGAGCTCGGCTGCTAATCGAAGAGTTGGCAGTTCGAATCCACCAGCTGCTCCTTGGAAATCCTATGGGGCAGTTCTACTCGGAACCAATGCGATGGCACCTGATGACAACAACAACAAAGAGACTACCAGCTTCCACTTTCTGTCTCTTGGATCACTCACCCCTGGAACCCTGCTGCCTTGCTGTAAGGAGGCCAATACATATGGAGAGACTAGGAATGTTCATGGAGTAGGCAGCCGCAACTGAGTCCTCAGATATTAACTAGCATCAACTGTTATCCACGTGAGGGCACCACCTTGGACATCTGGCCTAGTTGAAGCTCCAGGTGTCTCAAGGCCCCGTAGCTGTCTGACTATAGCCAC
>NW_004450026.1:0-1082 GCF_000243295.1 Trichechus manatus latirostris
GTCAGAGCAGTCAATGGTAGTAGCCGGGAACCATCTAGTTGTGCTAGACTCAGTCTGGTGGAGGCCGTGGCAGTTGTGGCCCATTGGTCCTTTGGACTAATCTTTCCCTTGTGTCTTTAGTTTTCTTCATTCTCCATTGCCCCCAAAGGGATGAGACCAGGAAGTATCTTAGATGGTTGCTCACAGGCTTTTAAGACCCCAGACACTACTCACCAAAGTAGAATGTAGAACATTTTCTTTATAAACTATGTTATGCCAAATGAGCTAGATGCTCCCTGAGACCATATGAAAACAAATTTAATTCCCAAATAATTATTTACAAAAATAATTATTTATAAAAGATACTATTCTTAGTCATATTAGTAGAGAGATAAAAAAAAAAAAAAAAAAGGCCCGTTGTGGTAAGTATATGGGGAAATAAGGACTGTCATAAACTACCTAAACCCATTGCCATTAAGTCTGGCTCAGATGGACCCCATAGTGCTTCCAAGGCTGTAAATCCCGATGGAAGCAGACTGCCACACCTTTCGCCTGAGGAGCTCCTGGTGGTTTCAAACTGCCGGCCTTTTGGTTAGCAGTTTAAAGCCTTAACCACTACACCAACAGGGCCCCTTAAACTACCTAAAAAATTGAAAATAGCTTCTTGGGGAGTGCAAGGGGGTTCCCAATGTTCATGTAAGGCCTAAAACTTGTTTAGATTCTTTGTCCTATTAATTCCACTTAAAAAACAAATTATGATGAATCCATAAGATGCAGTATACTACTGGAGTTAAGAATTATGTTTTAAAAAAAATTTAAGATGATGACTAAGGAAAAAAATTTGTTAAAGAATTCCTTACTAGGGGGTGTCTGCATTAGACCAAACCAACATACAGCAACATTATTGCTGGTTGGTGGGATTATAAGTGAATTTTATGTTCTTTTAATGCTACTTCTATGTTCTCAATTTTCTGCCAAGAATATATATTTATTAAAAACAAACAAGCACAAAATGCCTAAAACGTAGTTCTCTAAAGTAACTGTTACTCTACATTTTGGAATTAGACTAGACTTTCATATCTATATATATTTTATATATTTTT
>NW_004450027.1:0-1137 GCF_000243295.1 Trichechus manatus latirostris
GAATGGGTCAGGGAGACTTTTGGGATCTACTTCCGGCCCAGCAGACTCCCTGTGCAGAGCAGGGAGGGAGGAGGTAAAAGGGAGAGAGATTTTTCCCAAATGGGCTTTTTATTTTATTGTTTTTAAATCCCCGCCCAAGGCCGCACGCGTGTACTTATCTTTAGCCTCTTGGGAGCTGCTTTTCACTGGTTCATAGTGTCCAAGCAGAATCTCTGCTGCCGGATATCTCTTAATGTGGAAACTGCTTTCTGAGCCCGCGCACAGTGGTTTGCCTGCTTCACTGCAAACCTGGAGTGGCTGAATGGCTGCCATTCCACTGCTTCCTCTCTAGCGCTGCTGGCTTCTTCTGAACCAAACCGTCTCCCTCGCCTCCTGCCACTCTATCCAGTTCCTCAACTTTGCCTTGTTAAGGGCTCCTAGATATTCATAGACAATCAAATCACTTGTTTTTCCAGGTTTTTGATGTAAGAGGGTTATAGGAAGCTGTCTGACTAGGCTGCCATCTTGGCCCCACCTCTTTTTCCTGTTTTCTTTTAACGCTCATAATTCCAAACATGGATATCATTAAGGTAATAAGCCATTATAAATTTAATCATTTCAGTGTTTTAGATATTTAAAATTTCAATTATTTGGTATTTTAGGAAAACTGTTTAAAATATTCATACATATATTTAATTTTAAAAATGTTTTTAATGATTTACTATAAATAGATTCTGAGAAGTAAAAAAACCATGACAAAGGATTCAGTATTTGAATGGCCAGTTGTATAGTTATGAAATCATTTTATAAAAGGGCTACACATATTTACAATGTCATAAATAATGTTTGAAAATCAGTATTATTATGATTTTTTAAAAAATGATTTTGTTTTAATTATGATTTATCGATTTCCTCACTTTCCTCTCTTCCTCCAAACTGGCTTTTGCACTGACCACTCTGCCTCTGCTCCTGTTAACTCTCCGAGACTCTCCATGTCACTAATCCAACAACTCTTTTCAGTCTCTCTTTTGATTGACTGGCCCCTCAGCAGGGTAAAGCCTGCTTCCTGCTTCCTTATGCCCAGAATGGAGAACAAAACAACATGGGATGGGACATATAAAGGCAGGCTTCATTTTCTTTCTGCAGTTCACCCTTCTG
>NW_004450028.1:0-1135 GCF_000243295.1 Trichechus manatus latirostris
CAAAAGGGAAGAAGAGGCTTGGCATTTCTTAAGCTGAAAGAACTGAAGAAAAAATTCAAGCCTCAAGTTGCAATATTGAAGGATTCTAAAAGGAAAATATTAAACAATGCAGGAAGCATCAAAAGAAGATGGAAGAATTACGCATAGTCACTAACCATAATGAACCAGTCAACATACAACCATTTCAGGACATAGCATATGATCAAGAACCAATGGTACTAAAGGAAGAAATCCAAGTTGCACTGAAGACGTTGGCAAAAAACAAGGCTTCGGGAATCAACTGAGTACAAATTGAGATGTTTCAACAAACGGATGCAGCCCTGGATGTGCTCACTTACCTATGCCAAGAAATTTGGAAGACAGCTACCTGGTCAACCGACTGGAAGTGATACATATTTGTGCCCATTCCAAAGAAAGGTGATCCAACAGAATTTGGAAATTATCGAACAATATCATTTAATTTTGTTGCTGTCATTGTTAGGTTCCATAAGATCTGTGCCAACTCACAGAAACCCAATGAACAACAGAAATGTTGCCCAGTCCTGGGCCATCCTTGCAATAGTTGTTATGCTTCAGCCCATTGTTGCAGCCACTGTGTCAATCCATATCGTCTAGGGTCTTCCCCTTTTTTGCTGACCATCTACTTTACCAAACATGATGTCTTTCTACAGGGATAGGTCCCTCTTGATAATATGTCCAAAGTATGTGTGATGAAGTCTTGCCATTCTTGCTTCCAAGGAGCACTCTGGCTATATTTCTTCCAAGACAGACTTATTTGTTTTTTTCTGGAAGTCGATGGTATATTCAATATTCTTCGCCAACACAATAATTCAAAGGCATCAATTATACTTTGGTTTTCCTTATTCATTACCCAGCTTTCCATGCGTATGAAGTTCTTGAAAATATCATGGCTCTTGGGTCAGGCCCACTTTAGTCCTCAAAGTGACATCTTTGCTTTGTAACACTTCAAAGAGTTCTTTTGCAGAAAATTTGCTCTATGAAATATGTCCTTTGATTACTGATTGTAGTTTCCATTGGTGTTGATTGTGGATCCAAGGAAAATGAAATCCTCGACAGCATCAATCTTTTCACCATTTGCCATGATGTTGCTTATTGGTCCAGTTGGGAGGATTTT
>NW_004450029.1:0-1134 GCF_000243295.1 Trichechus manatus latirostris
GTCCAAAGTACGTGAGACGAAGTCTCACCATCCTCACTTCTAAGGAGCATTCTGGCTGTATTTCTTCCCAGACAGACTTGTTCATTCTTTCGGAAGTCCATGGTGTATGTTCAGTATTCTTTGGCAACCCCATAATTCAAAGGTATCAATTCTTCTTTGAACTTCCTTATTCATTGTCCAGGTTTCACATGCATATGAGACAACTGAAAATATTATGCCTTGGGTCAGGCGCGTTTAATCCTCATGGTGACGTCTCTACTTTATAACATTTTAAAGAAGCCTTTTGCAACAGCTTTGCCCAATGCAACGTGTCGTTTGATTTCTTGGTGCTGCTCCCATGGGTGTTGATTGCAGAGCCAAGTAAAATGAAATCCTACAATTTAAACATCTTCTTGGTTTATCATGATGTCACTTATTGTGAGGATTTTGGTTTTCTTTAAATTAAGGTGTAATCCATACTGAAAGCTGTAGTCTTTGATCATCACTAGTAAGTGCTTCAAGTCCTCTTCACTTTCAGAAAGCAAGGCTGTGTCATCGGCATATCATGGGTTGTTAACGAGTCTTCCTCAAATCCTGATGCCACATTCTTCATATAGTGGAGCTTCTCAGATTATTTCCTCAGCATACAGATTGAATAAGTATGGTGATAGCATACAACCATGATGCTCACATTTCCTGATTTTAAAACACACAGTATCCCCTTGTTCTGTTCAAACAACTGCCTCTTGGTCTATGTACAGCTTCCACAAGCGGTATTAAGTATTCTGGAATTTCCATTCTTCTCAATGTTACCTGTAATTTGTTATAATTCACACGTCAGATGCCTTTGCATAGTCAGTAAAACACAGGTAAACATCTTTCTGGTACTCTCTGATTCAGCCAAGATCCATCTGACATCAGCAATGATATCCCTCATTCCACATCCTCCTCTGAATTTGGCTTGAATTTCTGTCGATGTACTGCTGCAACTGTTTTTGAATTATCTTCAGCAAAATTTTCCTTGTGTGGAGCACAGAAACGGATGGAATACTCCCAAACTCATTCTATGAAGCCAGAATAACCCTGATACCAAAACCAGGTAAAGACACCACAAAAATAGAAAATTACAGACCGATATCCCTCATGAACATTGAC
>NW_004450030.1:0-1134 GCF_000243295.1 Trichechus manatus latirostris
GACATTGCTGTCATTCACTTCACTTGTCCATATGCTATAATCACCCAATAAATTGTTACTATTTATTACTTTAAACAGTTGTCTTTTAGATAATTAAGAATAGAAAAAAAAAAATTTTACCTTAATTTATTCCCTCTATGATGCTTTTCTTTTCTTTATGTAGATCCAAGTTTCTGATCTATGTAATTTTCTTTCTACCTGAAGAACTTCTTTTAACATTTCTTGCAAGGTAGGTCTTCTGGCTATAAATTCCCTATTTTTGTTTGTTTGATAAAGTCTTTATTTCTCCTTCACTTTTTAAAAAAAAAATTTTTAAATATACATAACAAAACATATGCCATTTTAACAATTTCTACACTTCAGTGATATTGATTGCAGTCTTCATTCTCCTTTACTTTTGTTTTATTATTGTAATATATACACAACACATACAATATTTCATCAGTTTCTACGTGTACACTTCAATTACATTGATTATATTCTTCAAGTTGTGTATTTTTGCTTTCTTTTTCCAAATTATCCCACCACATAACACATCTTCAATGCACTCTAAGCAAAAACCCTCTCTTTCCCCCTCCCTCTTGCCCCTAGTAACCACTAATTACTTTTGGTTTTTATATATCTGCTTATTTCACTTAAGTGATATCACACAGTATTTGTCCTTTTGTGTCTGACTTACTTCGCTCAGCATAATGCCCCTGTTACGGATTGAATTGTGTCCCCCCAAAATATGTCTTGTAAATCCTAACCCCTATACCTGTGGTTTGGAGCTGACCCTCTACTTTATCAAGCACGATGTCCTTCTCCAGGGACTGGTCCCTTCCGCTAACATGTCAAAAGTACTTGAGACAAGTCTCACCATCCTTACTTCTAAGGAACAATCTGGCTGTACTTCTTCCAAGACAGACTTGTTCCTTCTTCTGGCAGACCATGGTATATTCAATATTCTCTACCAACACCATAATTCAAAAGCATCAAATCTTCTTTGGTCTTCCTTATTCATTGTGCAGCTTTTGCACGCACATGAGGCAACTGAAAATATGAATTGGGTCAGGCGCACCATAGTCCTCAAAGTGACATCTTTGCTTTTTAACACTTAAAGAGGTCTTTTGCAGAAGATTTGCCCAATGCAAC
>NW_004450031.1:0-1134 GCF_000243295.1 Trichechus manatus latirostris
AAAGAAGAGAAAATTTTCAGGATATCAGTGTGCCAGTACAAGAAGACGAGCTTTCCAAAGTAGAGGAGAGTTCTGAAAGTAAGCAAAATTACTCTTGTGTGGACTGTGGAATAATTATATTTTTCTTCAGCAATATACAGTATAATAATAACTTGTATAATTGGGGGGAAAAAAGCTGACTTAATGTTCTTGGTCTAATATAACTTTTTTCCTTATATAGCTTCATTTGTTAATAAGGGTCATTTGGAGAATTAGAATTATGGAGTCTTCATTTGGAAAGTAGAGGGTGTTAGAATGCAAAAATGAATGGCTTTAATAATAGCTTTTGTGGACCTGAATCTTTTAGAGCTACTGGATTATTTTTGTTAACCTTTTTCCTAGTGGTGCTACTCATCCTCAGTTTTTGCCCCTTGATTTAGTAAGTGGCTTTGATAATTTGTTTGCTTTTCTGGTGTTGTCTGCTGGCTTTTTCCCCCCCAACAAAAGGTTTTTATTTTTTTAAGTCCTCTAAAGGGATTTTAACTAAAAATTCTCAAAATACATCAAGTGTATATTATAAGATAGAATTACATACAATTGCTTATGTATTATGAGCA
The DNA here is from genome assembly GCF_000243295.1 of Trichechus manatus latirostris. Classification (NCBI taxonomy): domain Eukaryota; kingdom Metazoa; phylum Chordata; class Mammalia; order Sirenia; family Trichechidae; genus Trichechus; species Trichechus manatus. Next base: position 597 of record NW_004450031.1, read on the forward strand.
GAATTTTTTTCCAGGTTCCCTCTATCATCTTTATCACATGATGACTATTTGAGCCACTGTTTTGTCTAGTCCAAACCATAAAAAGCGTGGAAATGAAATGGGAAATAATGACAACAGTTTACTTTTGAGATATTGAAAATTGGCTATTAAATATAAATTAAAATCTGTCCTCTATGAAGGCAAAGGTTTATCTTGTTCTTACTGTCTATAGCTAGCACATTAATATTTGTTGGCTGTTCAGATATAAATTTTTAAAAGATTATATGCACTGTTGAGGATGAGCTTACGATAGGAGTTCCTGAAACAAATTTATTTAGTTCTTACTTGGGATGGGTTAGTCAGTTGAAATGCAATGCTAATTTTGAACATGGAACTCTGTAGTTTAATTTTTTGAATATCTGAGAGATATATTCATTTTTGAGTGAAAGGATTCTCTTTTGTAGTTTCTCCAGAGCCAAAAACAGAAATGAAAACCCTGAGATGGGCAATTTCACAGTTTGCTTCAGTGGAGAGGATTGTAGGAGAAGATAAATATTTC
>NW_004450032.1:0-1134 GCF_000243295.1 Trichechus manatus latirostris
AGCAATTCTCAATCACGAGGAGGTTCCCACGGCAGCAAATTATTGAGTCCCTCCTACTCAGCCAGTGCCTAATCTATGGGGAACGGGCTTTGTTTATCCTCCTCAGCTCTCAAGTTTGTAGTATCTTACACTGCCACCAGATGGAGATATTTACCTGTGAAAGGAAACTTCCAAGGGTTCAAAAATAATAATAATATGAGAAATTTACAACTAACATCAGACACCTCCAGAAACTACAAGAGGGCCATCTGGGTGGCCAGCTGTGTGTTAGTCTTTGAAGGTCATCTGACAGCAAAGCTGTCTTCTCGCCCTCCCAGGGGTTGGGCACTGAAGATTTTGTCATTCACTCATCAAGGAGTGATGGGGCACGTGCTGCGGTGGCCAAGCTAGACATGGCCCCTGCCCTCTCGGTGCTCACGGCCGTGTGTAGTCACCTGTTAGAACTAGGAACACCTATGTCTTTACAGTCTCCAGAGAAGAAGACAAGGGAGCAAGAGCCTGGCGAGGAGGAAGAGAAGTCAAGGAGGCTCAGAGCTGGGATGCTATCTGCCCAGGAAGTTCACCTGCATTCCCCAGAGGCACTTCTGGGGCAGAAGGAGGCCAAGTTGGGGGGCACTGGCCGGCCACCTTGGGGGCTCTCAGATGCTGAATTGGGGGCCATAGGGGACCAAGTCCGGCGGAGGGGCTCTAGACCACTCACCTGGCTTTGACTGGAGCAGATCCACATTCATCTGTTTTCTTATGAAAGAAATATCTTGCTTTCACCCTCTCCCCAAAAGAAATATTTTTTAAAAAAGTTGTACCTCATAAATAAGGGGTGAAGTAGGAAGGAAGAAAAGAAAGAAAAAGAAGAGAGAACCTTGAAAGCCTAATATTAGTCAGCTCCTCTCAAAGCATACCTTCTCTCTGGCCCAGGGATGAGGAAGCAGGTCCTCTGGGCAGGGTGGGAGGTGGCTGTGTCTGCATCTGCACCAGCAAGTTGAGAAAACTACCCACGGCCACAACCCTTGTGAATTTCCAACAGCCCCGAACAGCTTCTACCATGGGTTCCTCGTTGGGCGCTGTCTTAGTCATCTAGTGCTGCTATAACAGAATTTCCACACGTGGATGGCTTTAACAAAGAGAAGTTTATTC
>NW_004450033.1:0-1133 GCF_000243295.1 Trichechus manatus latirostris
AAAGTGCGCTTTCAACTGATTGGCTGCTCACATTAGATCACAAAAGAGAGGATGATTACATAATATCTGCCAAACCACTGAGAACCATGGCCTAGCCAAGCTGACACATAACCTAAACCGTCATAACAAGTGACACTTGATTATTTGCGAGTTGCCCTCCCGAGGGCAGGGGCTGCTTCTGATCTGTCTTTGGATGTTGAGTACCTAGTTAAAGGCATATAAAACCTACTGCCATTGCCATTAGGTCCATTCCATCTCATGTGTTACAGATGGGAACTGTTCTATAGGATTTTCTTTGTTGTAATTTTTATGGAAGCAGATTGCCAGGCCTTTCTTCAGCAGCGATGTTGGGTGAGTTCGATCTGCCAACCTTTAGGTTAGTAGGTGAGAGCAAACCATTTATGCCACCCAGGGACCTTAAAGGCATATGTTGTTGTGTTGTTGTGAGGTGCTATCGAGGTGATTTTCCACTCATAGCGACCCAGTGTGACAGAGTAGAACTGCCCCATAGGACTTCCTAGGCTGTAATCTTTACAGGAGCAGATCACCAGGCCCTTTCTCCCACAGAGCCACTGAGTGGGCTTGAATGGACAGACTTTCAGTTAGCAGTGAGAGCTTAGCCATTGTACCACTAAACCAACCAAACCAAACCTGTTGCCTTTGAGTGACCCTATAGGACAGAGTACAACTGCCCCATGGGGTTTCCAAGGTGCAGGCAGGGGGATTCGAACTGCCAGTCTTGGTTAGCAGCCAAACGTGTAACCACTGCGCCACCAGAGCCCCACTTTGCCACTAGGTCTCCTTTAAGGCCATATAGAGTCCTACAAGAAGTGTTTTTTTTTTTTTTTCAATAAAGCAATAAAAATTTTGCTTCAAGTAGGTCTTACACGTAGAAGAGAATACTTGTTACTTGTGTGAAGTACCTAATAATAGTAAATATATTATCTCTCTCATAATGTACAAATCATGGAATAGCTGCTCTGACTAGCTATTTCTAACATTTATGTCTGGAAAGAAATATCTAAGAAGGTTACTTGGGTGTCAGAGTAAGGATGTAGAGAGATGACATCTTCAAAGGGAAAGTTAGATTGTTTTTTATTAGTTACCCTTGGATGATAATACCAGATGCCACC
>NW_004450034.1:0-1133 GCF_000243295.1 Trichechus manatus latirostris
AAGTGTTAAAAAGCAAAGATGTCACTTTGAAGACTAAGGTATGCTTGACCCAAGCCATGGTGTTTTCAATCGCTTCATATGCGACGTGAAACCTGGACTATGAATAAGGAAGACTGAAGAAGAATTGACGCCTTTGAAGTGTGATGTTGGTGAAGAACATTGACTATACCATAGACTGCCAAAAGAACAAACAAGTCTGTCTTGGAAGAAGTAAATCCAGAATGCCCCTTAGAAGCAAGGATAGTGAGACTACATCTCACATACTTTGGACATGTTATAGCAGGAGGGACTAGAGAAGGGCATCATGCTTGATAATGTAGAGGGTCAGCAAAAAAGAGGAAGACCCTCACGGAGATGGATTGACACAGTGGCTGCAACAATGGGCTCTGCATAACAACGACTGTGAGGATGGAGCAGGACCGGGCAGTGTTTCGTTCTGTTGTACACAGGGTTGCTATGAGTCGGAACCAACTCGATGGCACCTCACAACAACAACAATGTCCTTCTGTAAACGCTATGAGGGCTGCCTTGAGTAAACCTTTAATGTTGGGCAGTGGTCAGAGTACCAGAAAGCTGAAATTTCATCAGAACTTCACAACAGGTTGTATGAACTTTGTTGAACTTCCTGGCCAATAAAGATGTTTTTAGTAAGTACTGTGTATGTGCCAGAATTTTCTATTAGACTTGTATTTAGATAAGCTGTTAGTGAGAAGAATAACTGTTTACCTACCTGAAACTTCTTAATTGGTTATAATTAACCACCAAAAAAGAACTTAAGAGTTGTGCATGACCAAATTGGTTTAGGCCAGGAGTGGGCAAACCAGAGCTAGCTGGTCAAATCCAGCCTGTCACCTGTTTTTGTACTGCCCGCAAGCTAAAAATGATTTTTCCATCTTTTAATGTTCAGGGAAAAAATCAAAAGAAGAATATTTCGTGACATGTGAAATTTACTTGAAATTTAAAATTTAGTATCCATAAATAGTTTTTTAGAACCATCCCCACCTGTCTGCAAGTTTATCGTACTGTGGTGGCTTGTGTGTTGCTGTGATGCTGGAAGATATGCCACCAGTATTTCAAATACCAGCAGGGTCACCCTTGGTGGACAGGTTTCAACAGAGCCTCCAGACTAAGAC
>NW_004450035.1:0-1133 GCF_000243295.1 Trichechus manatus latirostris
CTCAGCAGACAATGCAAACCTGCCCTCACTGCTAGGGGCTACAGTGCCACACCAATGACAAGAAACCAATCCAGCTGTCACCCAATCAACTCCAACCCATGGCGACCCTGTGTGTGTCAGAGTAGAACTGTGCTCGATAGGGTTTTCAATGGCTATGGCTTTTTGGAAGTAGACTGCCAGGCCTTTCTTCCGAGGTACTTCTGGGTAAATTCAAACCTCCAACCTTTTGGTTAGCAGCTGAGGGCATTAACTCTGTGTGCACCACCCAGGGACTTCTGGGCAAGAAAAGGTCTATATAAATGGAATGTTATCTATCTTTATAAAAGGAGGAAGCTCTACATGTATTGACATGGAATGATCATTCAAGATCATACATATCACGCAAGCATGTGTGTAAAAAAAATATAGAAGAAAAAGAGCTGTAAGTATCCGCTTATCTGTGCTCAAAAGGATGCAGAGGAAATTTCAATAGCAGATGACTCTAAACAGGCATGGTGGCTAGGAGATGGGGATTAGAGAGACTTTCACGTCATAATCTTTGCACCTTTTGAATTCCGTACTTAGGAATATATTACCTATTCAGAATTTTTATATGGATTGGAAAAAAGAATACAAAATAAGGGCAGAGTCAGCCTGCTGCGGCCCCCCTCGGCTGACTGGTGCAGTGACTGCAGCGGGTAGAGGCTGTGCATCCCCACTTGTTTCCAAGGGATGGGGGGTTACAACTGGACGTTCTCCGTTCTCTAAGGACGTCCACAAGCCTGTATCCAGACTGTAAAGACAAGCTCCCAACCATCCTGAGCAAAGGCAGGCTCTGAAAAATAGCTTCTCACGGGGACCACTTTGAAGTGGACACATCACATTCGAATGGACCAAAATTCCAAACGGTTTGTTACTAAGACGCTACTATCACCATTCATGCAGAGATTGGCAAACACTGGAAACATTTTTTAACTTCTTTTTCTTAAAAATAACTTCTTCTGAACTTTTAATATACATGCATTAGGGAAAACCGTAGAAATTTTTTTAAAGGTAGAAAAGTAAAGTAAAAACAATGCGTATTTCTATCACTTACAAGTAATTACTGCTACCATCTGGACTTTTTCCCTGTATTTCAATGATTTTTTTAAAAA
>NW_004450036.1:0-1084 GCF_000243295.1 Trichechus manatus latirostris
AGCTCGGCAGTTCACCAAAAGGTTGGCAGTTTGAATCCAGCAGCCACTCCTTGGAATCCCTATGGGGCCATTCTACTCTGTCCAGTAGGGTTACTATGAGATGGAATTGACCGGACAGCAGTGGGTTTTTTGGAGAGATATATATTTATACGCTTTATTGGTTTTGCTTCTCTAGAGAACACAGGCTAAGACAGTAGAGTTCTCCAGTGAAAATATCTTAGCCTGTAGTTTCTTTTAGAAATTTCTTAATTATTGATTCAATTTCTTTACTAGAGATAGGCTATTACATCATCTATTTCTCTCTGTGTGAGTTTTGGTAGTTTGTGCCTTGGAAAGAATTGGTCGATTTCATCTAAGTTGTCAACTATTTAGGCACAGGGTTGTTCAAAGAATTCCTTTATTATCCTTTTCATGTCCATGGGATCAGTAGTGATGACCTCTTTTTCATTTATGATACTGGTAATTTGTGTTTTCTCTCTTTCTTTCTTGGTTAGCCCGGCTAGAGGTTTATCATTTTTCTTTCTTTGTTTGTTTCATTTGTGCTTTAGATGAAGTTTTACAGAGCAAATTAGTTTCTCTTTAAACAATTAATGCACATATTGTTTTGTGACATTGGTTGCCAACCCCACGATTTGTCAACACTCTCCACTTTTCCACCTTGGGTTCCCCATTTCCATTTGTCCGGCTTTTCTGTCCAGGTCCCCCCTTTCATCCTTGCCCCGGTCTACTGTGCCAATGTAGTCTCGTATACATGGTTGAGCTACATGTATTATATGGTTGCTGTGAGTCGGAATTGACTCGACAGCAATGGGTTTTTGTGTGTCTGTGTTTGTGTCTAATCTTTGGCTGAAGGGTGAATCTTAGGAGTGACTTCAGTACTGAGTTGAAAGGGTGTCCAGGGGCCATAGTCCCAGGGTTTCCCTACACTCTGTGAGACTGGTAATCTGGTCTTTTTTTTCAGTTCAGATTTTGTTCTACATTTTTCTCAGCTCTGTCTGGGTTCCTCTATTGTGATCCCAGTCAGAGTAGTTGGTGGTGATAGCCAGGCACCATATAGCTGTGCTAGACTCAGTCTGGTGGAGGC
>NW_004450037.1:0-1133 GCF_000243295.1 Trichechus manatus latirostris
ATGAAGAGCCCAAAGTGGCCAAGTGACATTCTTAACTTCCAGTTCAATGGAATAAGTGTTGTGTCTCCTAGTGGAGCTTTCCTCCTTTTGGAACTAAGACTTCTAGACCCGCAGAGCATAGGGTCATGGGAACAGGAAGCAAAAATTTTGAAGTGGGTCATAGTGATTGGTGCCACCCCCATTTCCACCCCTTAATGCATGGGCCCATGAATCCTGGGTATAGGAGAAACAGCTCCATATATTGGATGCTGGTTTGGAGCATATACAGCCTTCTGCAGAACATCGCCCCATTGCTGCAAGGTATTGCCAACTAGCTGGTGCCATAACTGTGTCTATAGAAGCCCATTCCATTGTTCTATCAAGCCAGCTGCTTCTGGATGATGGGAAACATGGTAAGACCAGTGAATTCCATGAGCATGGGCCATTGCCACACTTCATTTGCTGTGAAGTGAGTTCCTTGATCTGAAGCAATGCTGTGTGGATACTATGATGGTGGATAAGGCAGTCTGTAAATTCACGGGTGGTAGTTTTGGCAGAAGCGTTGTGTGCATGGAAGGCAAATCTGTATTCAGAGAAAGTGTCTATTCCAGTAAGAACACAATGCTGCCCTTTCCATGATGGAAGTGTTCCAATGTAATCAACCTGCCACCAGGTTGCTGGCTGAGCTCCTCTAGGAATGATGCCATAACCAGGAGTCAGTGTTGGTCTCTGCTGCTGGCAGATTGGGCGCTCAGAAGTGGTTGTAGCCAAGTCAGCCCTGGTGAGTAGAAGTCCATGTTGCTGAGCCCATGCATAACCTCCATCCCTACCACTATGACCACTTTGTGAGCCCATTGAGCAATGATGGGAGTGACGGTGGAAAGAGGATGACTGGCATCCATAGAACACACCATCCTATTCACTTGATTGTTAAAATCCTCCTCTGCTGAGGTCACCCTTTGGTAGGCATTCAAATGAGACACAAATATCTTCACTTCTTTGGCCCATTCCTAAAGGTCTGTCCACATGCCTCTTCCCTATACCACCTTGTCATCTATTTTCCAATCATGTTCTTTCCTAGTCCCTGACCATCCAGCCAAACCACTGGCAACAGCCCATGAATCAGTATACAATCACACATGTAGCCATCTCTC
>NW_004450038.1:0-1133 GCF_000243295.1 Trichechus manatus latirostris
GCTCAGTGAGGGCAGTGAGGATGTCTTACTCACTGTGGCATCCTCAACACCAAACACAGTGTTGATCCATCTATAACAGTGCTTGGTAAATGTGTTTTGAATGAACAAATGATTAAATAAATGAATGAATGAGAAACATGAGGCAGTGGCCTGCAGGGGAAAAAGTGAGGGAAGCTTGTTTTCTTAAAAGTAGATGTTAAGTATAGTCAGATGATGAGGACTGAACTAATAAAGAGGTTCCAGGTTCAAAAATGAAGAGACTGTCAAAGGAACAAATTCTCAGAAAATACAAGTACAGCAGACCAGGTGGAGGTTGACTTTGAAAGCAAGTACCGAAAAGAGATCTTCTGATATCACCCCCGAAATGAAGGAGGGAAAAATGTAAACCATCAGAGATACTTGTCACACCCTTGTAACTAAACAACTAAAAAAATCTCATAATTTTAGGCCACTGTAATTTTTCAAATCTCAATACCCTCATAAGGGTTGCAAGCATTTCTACAAAGAATTCTTTATACTACAGTAAGTGATGCCACAGGTCTAGAACACTTGTGACATTTAAGGGTTTATTACATTTACTGTCCAAGAACAAAAACATCATTCATAAAAACTCACTGATTTTTGTTATTGTTAACTTTACACTGTCTTTGATTATCTAGGCCTCTTAATATGTTCACTAATGTGTTGCTGGTAAGAATATATGTTAAAATCAGTATGGAAAAATATTAATTAAATTAAAAGCTTGAAGGTATTAAAAAATAAATTATTAAATACTTTACAGGTTAAAAATACACTGGCACTCAGTTAACATTTATTAAGAACCTCACCCACTGCTCTCGAATCGATTCTGACTCATAGCGACCCCATACAGTTTTCCAAGACTGTAAATCTTTATGGAAGCAGACTGCCACATCTTTTTCCTGGGGAGCCACTGGTGGTTTCGAACCGCTGGCATTTCAGTTAGCAGTCAAACGCTTTAATCACTGCACCACCAGGGCTCATTAAGCACCTACTATGTGCCAAATAAGGATCCCTGGTGGTGCAATGGTTAAGGGCTTGGCTGCTAACCAAAAGGCTGGGGGTTCGAACACATCAGCGGCTCCGCAGGAGAAAGACCTGCCCGATGCCGCACA
>NW_004450039.1:0-1132 GCF_000243295.1 Trichechus manatus latirostris
ATAACCTTCCACCCTGCACAGAGGATGGGGCTTGGGGAAGATCTATAAGTGCTCAGTAACCTCTAATCATCAGAGGCTACCTATATCAACCAACAAAAACAAAAGAATAAAAGCATACCCTGACCTTATTAAGGACCAAATTAGGTCAGTCAGTTCTTCCCAGACGTGCAGCCTGGCCTGGCATAGATACAGTACTCAGTAAATAGTAGCCACTTTTATTTTACAGTTGAGAAACCTGAGTCTCAGAGAGTTAAATAACTTGCCCAAAGTTACCAGTCAGTGTGTGACAGGGCTGGGGAAAATACCCAGTTCAGCCTGATTTCAGAAAGTTCAGCCTCACCTTACCCTATCACACTCACTCACTGGAAACATGGCTGTTTTGTGGAGGCCCTCGGATACCAGAATAACTCACTAAGTTAAGTTACTCTCACATTGCAGGTGATTGGGAGCCATTGATGGCTGGATAAAGAGTAACAGCAGAGGTGATAATTTTAAAAAATTATCTGGCTGGACAGTTCAGGATAGATTTCAGTGAACAGAAGCTAGAGGCAGGGAGACCAGCTAAGATTCTATGTAAATGGAAAACGGGTCTTTGATTAGAGTGATAACAAGGTGTCTTAGGTTGGGTTCTCTAGAGAAGCAAAACCAGTGAAGTATCTATCTATCTATCTATCTCTATACAGAGAGAGAGATTTATATTGAGGAAATGGCTCATGCAGTTATAGACGTTGGAAATTTCTAAGTCCGTGGGTCAGGCTGGAGGCTTCTCCTGACTCATGTAGCTGCAGGCGCTGGTGAACCCAAGATCAGCAGGTCAGACAACAGGCCTCTGGCTCACAGGCTGTGGAGGCCAACAAATCCCAAGATCGGCAGGTAAGCTGGCAGGCCGCTGAATCACGGACTGCAGAGGGTGACGAATCCCAAGATCGGCAGGTAAAGTTCTAGCTCAAGTCCCAGGAACTGGAGGTCAGATGAACAAGAGCCAGCTGCAGGATACAGAATGAGCAAAAGTGCTCGAGCCTTGTCAGAAAGTCCACCTATATTGGATGCAGGCCATACCCCCAAGGAAACTCTCTTTCAATTAATTGGCTACTCACAGCAGATCCCATCATGGAGGTGATCACATTATATC
>NW_004450040.1:0-1132 GCF_000243295.1 Trichechus manatus latirostris
GGGGGGAGGTGGGTCCTAAATCTAATCATTTCTAGTTATATAAAGAGCAGAATGGACACAGAGCCATAAACACAGAGGGGAAGACAGTCACCATGTGAGGATGGTCTACAAGCCAAGGAACCCAGGAAGGCCCAGGACTACCGACAAGGAAGACATTGACATGGCCGAGACCCTGATTTGGACTTTTAGCCCAGAGCTGTGGGACAATACATTTCTGTTCTTTAAAGGCCCCGACTTATGGTATTTCTGTTACAGCAGCACTAGGAACCTAAGACACAGGGGTAGCCAGATGCCACCCACCCCCAACACAAGTGAAGCAACTCCCATGGGCCCACCCGCTGTGGCAGCCTACTGGCAGGACAGCCAACAGCAGCCACAGCACTGGGACTGTCCCTGCCTCAGACCTCAGTTCAGACCTTCGCCATTCGGCTAAGTCCTCCCTCTTCTCAGCGGACACGTGAGAGCGAGCAGCTGGGAGGCTTAGAACAGGGAGCTCTCACATAGTCCACCCACAGCTTCCTCCAAGCACAGCCACCTACTATGGGTCTCCAGCCCCTTAGGAAAGTCCTAGCTCTCCAAAAAACAGGACGGGGGAGTGGGAGCAACAGTACCCACCCTTCAGTGAACCCTCAGAACATGACCTGAAACCCCCATGAGGAGGTTCAGGGTCTCCAGGCAGAAGCTGGTAACACTCACGGGGCTGGGGGCCCAGGGAGGGACTATGGGAGGTGGGCCTGGTGATCGTTAAGGCTCTTTGAAGCCTTGAGGCCTCACATCCCGGGAAGAAGGCCCTCTCTGCCCCTCACCTCATCCCAGCCTTCCTGTTTCCTCGAGCTGTTCCAAGGAGAGAGCAGGTGCATCTCACTAGAAAAGAAGAGAAAGGGTCCTTTGTTGAGTCAACCAGCATTTACTAAGCAACGACTGTATCCCGGGCACCTGACTTAGAGAAACGAATGAGACACAGTCCTTCCCCTCAAGGGGCTCAGTGACCCCCAGGTCACAGGCCTTTAGGGAACAACTCCAGCCCTGGGTGATGATGGGAGCTAGTGGAGGAAGGGACAACATGCTAGGAGAACTCGGAGGCAGAAGGGCCTGATGCTTTGGGGTGGGGCAGAGAGGGTGATGTCACAGT
>NW_004450041.1:0-1061 GCF_000243295.1 Trichechus manatus latirostris
GGATTTATAAGGTTAGTTCCATAGACCCACACTAGTAGTACCCAGAGGACATAAGTTTTACAACTATGGTGAGGAATAAATTTGTGAAGGGAGACCCAGCATCCTTTAAGATGGTTACTACTGGTATTTCATGTAAGTCAGATTTGACAGTGGGAACTCCCCTAATTAAATTAAGACACCTAACTGCAGTGGGGATGATTGCACACCATGGTGATAGGGGCCTAGGGGCAGCATTCAATTGACAAAGACAAGGTGGGCATGGTTACCATAATGGAAAGTACAGTCCAGCAGTAATCAGAATAGTCTGACCTGTATGGACTTATGGCATTGTATCCTTAGTCACGGTGTCCATAGGAGCGAAACAGATGGGAAATCTACTAAATATTTACTTGCTCTGTACAAGTTGAAGAATTTTAGGTCAGGTGAATGGTAGTCTAACTCAAATCACCTGAGTAGGGGGTCACAGTCTCTCAATCAATTCCCAGACATGAGCCAGTTTACAGACCCACAATCCCTTGAATGAAGGGGAGGCCTTGTCCTACTGACGAAGGAACCCACTACACTGCCAAAATTTTATACTGTTAATCTTTCTCGCGGACTTCCCCAAAAGGATCGACAGCCTTTTATGAGAGTGAATGTTCATCGGGGAAAGGAAATAATCAGACTTTTCTGGAAGTACTAGATACTGGCTCTGAACTGACACTTAAGTCCAGGAGACCCAAAATGTCACTGTGGCCCACCACTCAGAGTGGAGGCATATGGAAGTCTGGTTATTAACGGAGTCTTAGCTCAAGTTCGTCTCCCAGTGGGTCCAGTGTGTCCCCAAATCCATCCTGTAGTGATTTCCCCAGTTTCAGAATTCATAACTGTAATAGAGATACTCAGCAACTGGCAGAACCCCTACTTTAGATCCCTGACATTGGAGTGAGGGCTATTATGGTAGGAAAAGCCAAGTGGAAGCCATTAGAACTGCCCGTACCTAGAAAAATAGTAACCCAAAAGCAATACCACATTCCTGGAGGGATTGCAGTGATCAGTGCCACCATCAAGGACTTGAAGGA
>NW_004450042.1:0-1132 GCF_000243295.1 Trichechus manatus latirostris
AATAACATCCGAGAGGAATGTGCTGCTTAGAGCAATCAATTACATGAGATCAAAAGGGCAACATTTGTCCAAAAGCAAACATGAGAAGGCACGAAGGGATAGAGAATCAGGATGAAAGGAAATGGGGAACCTAGGACGGAAATGGGGAGAGTGCAACACATTGTGGGGAATGAAACCAATGTCATGGAACACTTTATATACAAACTATCAAATGGGAAAATAATTTGCTCTGTAAACTTTCACCTAATGCAAAATAAAAATTTTTTTTTTTTAAAAAAAAAGAACTTATCTACTCAGGTGTATCTAATTAACATAACAAAGAAAATGGTATTTTCAAACAGGCATACCTCCACAGGTATACCAGTTACCTGCGAGGCAATTCCAACTCATGGCAACCCCATGTGTGCAGAGTAGAACTGCTCTACGGGCTTTTAAGGGCATCATCTTTCAAAAGCAGATCGTTAGGCCTTTCTTTCAGGTTCGTCTGGGTGGGTTTGAACTGCTAATTTTTAGGTTACTAGTTGAGTGATTAACCGTTTGTGCCACCCAGGGACTCCTTGGAGCCCTGGTGGCACAGTAGTTAAGAGCTCAGGCTGCTAACCAAAAGGTCGGCAGTTTGAATCCACCAGCTGCTCCTTGGAAACCCTATAGGGCAGTTCTACTCTGTCCTGTAGGGTCTCTGTGAGACAGAAGCGACTGGACAGCAATGGTTTATTGTTATTATTAAGGACTCCTTATTCTCAGGTATGGAGGTTAGAATTCCAACACATAATTTTGGGGGACACGATTTAATCCATAACAGATACTAAGGCATGGAGCTCTGCCTTGAGTTTGTCACCTGGGTGATATAAGGCACCATTACGTTCAATATTTCCTACCATCACTCTCTTTGCTTTGTGCTCAAGGGACTTTCTCAGAGTCAGGCGTTCTTGGACAATTTTGGGAGGATAGAAATGAGTGTCATCATTCCCGATGCCCAAAACATCTAGATCCAAAACATCTCAACATTCTGTTTCTAATTCCACATTTTGCCCTTAACAAAATATACATATGACAGAGAAGACATGAAGACCTACCACAGATTTGTGGGAACTTGATTAAAAGAGGCTTCACCCAAACTGATATTTTGAAG
>NW_004450043.1:0-1115 GCF_000243295.1 Trichechus manatus latirostris
ATGGATAGGTAGACTCAACATTGTGAAAATGACAGCTCTACCCAAAGCAATTTACAAATAGAATGCAATCCTGATCAAAATACCAACAACATTCTTCATAGATATGGAAAAACTCATCATTAACTTTATATGGAAAGGAAGAAGTGCCAGGTAAGTAAAGCACTATCGAAGAAAAAGAATAAAATAGAGGACTCACACTACCTGACCTCAGAACCTACTATACAGGTACAGTAGTCAAAACAGCATGGTACTGGTACAAGGACAGATACTTTTACCAATGGAACAGAATTCAGAACCCAGATGTAAATTCATCCAGCTACAGTCACCTGATCTTCGAAAAGGGCCCAAAGTCCATCAAATGGAGAAAAGACAGTCTTTTTAACAAATAGTGCTGGAAAAACTGGATGTCCATCTGCAAAAAAAAGTGAAACAGGGCCCATACCTCACATCATATACAAAAAGAATTCAAAATGGATCAAAGACCTAAATATAAAGCCAAAAACTGTAAAGATCATAGAAGAAAAAATAAGATCAATGCTAGAGGCCCTAATACAGGACATTAACAGGATACAAACCATAACTGACAACACACAAACTCCAGAAGATAAACTAGATAACTGGGATCTTATAAAAATTAAAAACTTATGCTCATCAAAAGATTTCACCAAAAGAGTCAAAAGAGAACCTACAGACTGGGAAAAGAAATTTGGCCATTACAAGTCAAACAAAGTTCTAATGTCTAAAATCTACAAGAAACTCTAACACCTGTACAACAAAAAGACAAAGAATCCAAGTAAAAAATGAGCAAAGGAAATGAACAGACGCTTCACCAAAGAAGACATTAAAACAGCCAACAGACACAGGAGGAAATGCTCGCGATCACTAGCTATTGGAGAAATGCAAATCAAAACCACAATGAGATACCATCTCATCCCAGCATTACTGGCACAAATAAAAACAACTGGAAATAAGAAATGTTGGAGAGGCTACGGGGAGGTAAGAACTCTTAAGCATTGCTGGTGGGAATGTAAAATGGTAAAACCATTTTGGAAAACAATATGGTGCTTCCTTAGAAAGCTAGAAATAGAAATACCATCTATGATCCCGCAATCCCA
>NW_004450044.1:0-1128 GCF_000243295.1 Trichechus manatus latirostris
AATCGAAGTCTTAGCCAACACAATATGGCAGGGCAAAGAAATAAATTGCATATATATCAGAAAAGAAGAAACAAAACTATCCCTATTTGAAGATTGCATGATGGTCTGTGTAGAAAATCTTAAAAAAAAAAAAATCCTAGAACAAATAAGTGTGTTCAGCAAGATCATATATGTCAACATACAAAAAATCAGTTGCGTTTCTATATACTAGCAATGAACACATGGAAAGTAATATTAGAAGTTCAATACCATTTACAATCACAAAAAAAGAAAAGATAAACAACACCAACAAAACAAATTGTTGTTAGATGCTGTCCAGCCCGTTCTAACTCACATCAATCCTATGTACAACAGAAAGAAACATTGCCCAGTCCTGCACCATCCTCACAATCATTGATATGTTTGATCCCATTGTTGCAGCCACTGTATCAATCTATCTCCTCGAGTGTCTTCCTCTTTTTCTCTGACCCTCTAATTTACCAAGCATGATGTCCTTTTCCAGGGACTGGTCCCTCCGATAACAGGTCCAAAGTACTTGAGACAAAGTCTCACCATCCTCACTTCCAAGGAGCATTCCAGCTGTACTTCTTCCAAGACAGATTTGCTTTTTCTTCTGGCAGTTCACGGTATATTCAATATTCTTCACCAACACCACAATTCAAATGCATCAATTCTTTGGTCTTCTGAATTCATCATTCACCTTTTCCATGTATATGAGGCAATTGAAAATACCATGGCTTGGGTCAGGAACACCTCAGTTCTGAAGGTGACATCTTTGCATTTTAACACTTTAAAGAGGTCTTTTGTGGCAGATTTGCCCAATGCAATAATTAGATAAAATCTACCAAAAATTATACGGGACATGCATGTTGAACAAAAAAAAATGATGATTAAAAAAAAAAAAAAGAACAAGAAACCCCCCCAAAAAACAGAAAAAAAATAAAATAAAATAAAACCAAGAAAAAAGAAATGCTGTCAGGGATCTCTTTGTGTGTCTGCGAAATCTCAGAGGGTAGGTCCCAAGCCACGCAGTACTGCCTGGCTAGAACTGCCTCCCAATTCACGAAAAGAAAAAGAAAACAAACAATTCAAAACGAACCAAAAAAGCCCCTAGTGTGGCAGCACAGG
>NW_004450045.1:0-1131 GCF_000243295.1 Trichechus manatus latirostris
AAAATGTCTTTTGAGAAAATTACTTTGCAGAAAAGTTGGTTTGATAGAGGTATTTGGAATAGCCACCTAGTCATTATAGGTTAAGTAATTGATTCATTTGGTTTGTGAATTTGGATGGGTAGTAAAGTCAGGAATGGGGTTTAGTGAGGAGATAAGGTTGTTTAGACAGGCAGAGATCAGTAAGCTTGACTTTGAATGTAAGCTCTACGTAACTTTCTAAGTGGTTGATGACAGTGCTAAAGGGCTAAGGGAGATCATCCAACACCTTGGAGCTGTTTCTTTAATACTTAAAATTGAAAATTTGGAAAAATATTGATTAAAATGTGCTAACTTGAGCATGTGTCTGAATTGATGGAAGAGTTAAGGATTCATGTGTTCACTTTATTTTCTTTAAGAATTTGTTTTACAAGAAATCAGGTATACTAGTTTCTTATCTCTGGTTTCCTATGAATGCTCAAGAATAAAAATCAGATATGTTATGAGTACCTCTGTGTACTTAGCACTCTTCTATGCTCAGTGGTAGATACAGTCTAGATGTTTGCCTTCTTTTCTTTAGTTGGGAAAATAATATGGAAATACAACAGTAACACAAGATAGAAATAGGTGCCTGTTGACTGATACAGATAACAGGAAGAAGACCTCTAAAAGCCCTGTTTGGGTGCTCTTTTTGGTAGTTTAGGTTTGAGTTTGGTATAAGGTCCTTACAGGGTAGTAGCAGTGGGCATGAAAAAGAAGCTCCTGAGGAGGAGCCAAGCCAGCATGTGTTGGGTGAGGAAGGAGGATATCCTAGAATGTTGAAGTTGGGTAACCAGGGCAATGATGGAAATTAGGAAACTGAGTCAGTCAAGTTCGTTTTTATCTTTGGTGAGTCTGAGGTGAACATGAGTCTTTCAAGAAGATATCTGATTGGTAGGTGAAGACGTGATGTTGGAGCTTGAATAAGATTGCACTGCTGATATTAAAGTAATAGTCAAAACCATCTCCAAGAAGAGCGTTTTCAGCATTTGGCTGAGTAATATTTTTAAACATGTGAATCAGATCATGTCAATATCCATATGTAAATGCCCAAATGACTTCTCATTTCACTTATAATTAAATTTAAACCCTGTAATTGCATGCCACTCTTCTTAC
>NW_004450046.1:0-1131 GCF_000243295.1 Trichechus manatus latirostris
TGCAGTGAGAGATTTGAAGGAAAGCAATGGTCAGGGTAAGATCATGTATGGAGGACTTTTCTTAATCTAGGTATAAAAGATTCCACCTGAAGTTTTGCAGACACACTGTATTGTTTCAGGACTCCATCAGATTCCTGTTTCTCGTTCTTTCTTCCGTGTTCTCGTACTGCCCTCCCGATCACCACGAACACACACCCTTTCCTTCTTGACTGATGCTCTCTTCTCTCTTCCCTGACTATCTCAGGATGGGCTCATCCTTACTTTTGTTTCACTAATATTCTGTTATCACCTCCCTCATAGCATTCAGCCCATTCTATTGCCTACATCCCACCAGTTCGCCATACTGTGGTAGCTTTAGTATCGCTGTGATGCTAGAAGCTATGCCACCGGCATCTCCAATACCAGCAGGGTCATCCATGGTGGACAGGTTTCAGTGGACCTTCCGGACTAAGACAAACTAGGAAGAAAGACCTGGAGATCTACTTCCAAAAATTAATCTTATAGATCACAACAGAACACTGTCCAGCTAACTTGCTTTGGACATGTCATCAAGAGGGAACGATTGCTGGAGGCGGACATTATGTTTGGTGAAGTAGAGGGCCAGTGAGGGTGAGGGAGAACCTTGATGAGATGGGTTGGCACAATAGCCACAATGATGGACTCAAACATGCCAGCGATCATGAGGATGATGCTGGACCAGGCAGCATTTCATTCTGTTATACGTAAGGTTGTCATGAGTTGGAGTCGACTCAAAGGCAGCTGTCTGTCTATCTATCGCCTATGTCTGCCTCCTCTCCCTGAAGCAAAAGTTGTACGAAGCCAGGGACCACATCTTACTGTGTTACCAACCTTTTAGCTCAGTTCCTAGCGCACAGTAGGTTTTCAACAAATGCTAAACTGAAGGAGCCATAAAACTACAGTCATTCTAGGAAGCATTTTTCCTGAAAACTTTCAAAAGAGGGTCAAAACTGGGGACTCTCTAGGTCAATAATTTTTGTGTATTCAGCCTAGTAGTGATGAGCCACCCTCTGAAATCAGACAGACCTGTATTCATATTCAGTTTCCACATTTGTATAGCCTTAGACAAGTTACTTAATCTCTCTATACCCCAATTTTCTCATTTATAAAATA
>NW_004450047.1:0-1131 GCF_000243295.1 Trichechus manatus latirostris
TATTGATCTCAGTTTCATCGAATTGTAGGCTCTGTAATTGAGTTTATGAGGCAAGTTTTGAACACCACAAATTTGGGGTATTCATTGGAGCTCACTAATTCTGGGTTATCTCACTTGATTGTTCAATGATCTTTGAAAACTCTAACCTGGTGGATCTCAACATGTTCTTTACATGTTGATGCAAGCAATCTACTGTGAGAAAAGAGAAATGCTACTGCAGCAGAAGTTGTGTGAAACTCCAAGCTTATCTTCACTCTGTGGCGGCCTGACTGTGGAAACCTGTGTGATCCGAGAAGTGGTGGGCAAACAATTAACCTCGAGATGCCTGGAAAAAACGTGGAAAATCAGGCTCTAGCAAACTTCCTTCTTCCTACTATTTTTCCATCCTCCCTGAAAATCATATGTGACACAGGAAAATTTCTCCTATTGTTCCCCCAACAAATCCTCCACGTTACGCCACTCCATTGTCAGCTTAAAGGGGAATAAGGAAGTAGGAGGGGAGGAGGAGATGTGGAAGGATCTGGAAAAGACTGTGGCACAATTTGGCAGGCAGAAATGAAAATCAAAGGAGTCATTTAGTATCTATGTAGCCTTGAGCAAGTTAGTAACCTCTTTATACTGTAATAGTTGAACCTACCTCTTAGAGTTCTGTGAGGATTTATTGAGAATAGGATGTGGTACACAGTAATCACTCCTAATGTTGGCTGTGGTTATTGATGCTATGGCCACTACCACTATAATTCTCCTTGTGTGCATCTGGATAAATATTAAACTTATTTTAATTTTTTCTCTACTCCCTGGGACATGGTCAATTTTCCATGATTTAGGAAGAGACAGTGGTTGTTATTTTAATTCATTTCTCAAAAAAGACAAGGAAGATCAAAGTCCCCTTTCTCCTCATTTTCAGTGGTTCATAAAGTTTCTGTGGTACATAAAGTGGCGCATCACTTCTTTTTGTTATGGTGTATAAACTGTAATTGAATCTGAGCAAATAACATGAGAGTGTTGGATTTGGGAGAAGTTGCTGGAAAGGCAGTCTGCCCTGGGCCCCAAGCCTCCTGTATATCCTTGCTGAGTGTGCCAGACTGGAAGGCCTAACTTCTGACCCTGAGCCATTTCTACAGTTAGTCA
>NW_004450048.1:0-1019 GCF_000243295.1 Trichechus manatus latirostris
CTCTTCTCAGCTCAGTCACTCAGAATTTTAGGGCACTGAAGCAGCTTGCTCTGATGGTTGAGACTCTTTGACTGGAGAATGTGGTTTGAAGGGAAGTAAGGACACCATGAGGGGACATCCAGAATCACAGTCTATCAGCCAGGCTAAGAGGTTTCTATGTGAGAAATGATCAACTCAGATTGGAGCAAGAAAGACCCTGCTGTGACTGGGCTCTCTAAACAAGGCATCCCATGCCCTTCTCTGGATGAGAGTACTGGCTACCAATTTACATCTCTATAGACTGCCACTCTAATCCCTTTCCTGTAACGCTTAGGCCTTTTTCCTTGCTTTTTGTAATGGTAAGTTTGTAATGCATTTCATAATGTCATTGTTAATTTAATTTGAAATTCTGTACTAGCAATTTTGGGAGTTCCTTGGTATTTCAAATGGTTAAGCAGTCTACTATTAGCTGAAAAGTTGGTAGTTTAAACCTACCTAGAGGTGCCTCAAAAGACATGCCTGGAGATCTGCTTTGGAAAGGTCACAGTCGTGAAAACCCTGTGGAGCAGTTGTACTCTGCACACATGGGGTTGCCTTGAGCCAGAATCCACTCAAGTGCAACCAACAACAACTTGTTAATCGTTATTAACTTAATAAATTAATACTTAACTGCCCCAGAATCATATATTTGCATTTTGTCACTTTACTACTTTTCTGAATAGTCACCTATGCCATCTGTCAAGGGCACAAATGTGGGTATCTCTATCTCTAGGCATTCTATTCTATTCCATTTTTCTATGTGTCTACGCGTGCTCCAGTTTCACACTGCAGTAATATGGAAACCCTGGTTGCATTGTGGTTAAGTGCTATGGCTGCTAACCTATAGGATGGCAGTTCGAATCCACCAGGCACTCTTTGGAAACTCTATGTGGCAGTTCTAATCTGTCCTATAGGGTCTCTATGAGTAGGAAATGACTCCGCGGCAATGGGTTTGGTTTTTCTGGTTTGGTAATTAATATAGTTAAATAGCAAATCTTGAT
>NW_004450049.1:0-1131 GCF_000243295.1 Trichechus manatus latirostris
GTTGTACAACAGTTTGGGAAGCACCCTTCTCAGG
This sequence comes from Trichechus manatus latirostris, assembly GCF_000243295.1. Lineage (NCBI taxonomy): Eukaryota > Metazoa > Chordata > Mammalia > Sirenia > Trichechidae > Trichechus > Trichechus manatus. The sequence continues at coordinate 35 of NW_004450049.1, forward strand.
AAATTCCCAATAAGAGTTAAGAGTGGCCCATGAGGCCATTCCTTGCCTTAGCTAGTTTTGTCTTATCAAACCAGACAGGTGGGTTTTTTTTTAGAGTCCAGACAATGCAAAATAGTATCTCCAGGGAAACTAACTTATTATGATCTGAAGATGGATACGTCTGAAAAAATAATAAGCATTCTCAGGCTACTAGATCTTCGGGACAGGACATGTTTACCTTGGATTTGGTCACCTCCTTAGTGAACACACTGCTCACAATTAAGGTGGTGTATTACATCTGACTTAGGAGGCACCACCTATATTAAAGAGTTAAGTGGTACGGACAATTGGAATAAGACTGTGGGGTGATGGCAAGAGGTTACGATCATATAACCAGAAGTGGAGTAGAATTTGTGTGCCATAAGAAAGACTGTGTGTGTATGTATGCAAGCTAATTAATGGACTGTTTTAGTAATACCAAGGTAGACCCCAACACTACGGTGAATGTAAGCCATTACTGCAAAGAGAACTACCATTATTCCTCTAATGAAGTAAAAAGAATTTTTGAGATGTCCACCTGCTGCCTGGGAGGGATTCTGGAATGGGGGAAGCATCGAAGTAGTGAAAAATTTAAGAACAATAGTCCCAGGATCCTCCTTGCTATAACTCTAATATTCAAGGGAAGCTCCCACCTCAAGGCCTATTTTCTATTCCTTCTACCTAAAGCATACTTTTCCAACATTCTCTATGCCTCCTTCCTTATTTCCTTCAGTCTATTACATAAATAACACCTTTACAGTAAGTCTTTCCTCCACTGTCCCATATAAAATTGCACTCCTCCCAACAGTCCCTTTCAATAACACTTACCACTCTCTATATTTACTCATTTATTTTGCTTATCTTTCTCCCATCGTGAGCATGCAAGCTCTATTAAAGCAGTAGGTTTTGTCTGCTGCTGTATCTCCATGGCCTTGAATAGAGGCTGCACGTGGTAGATGCTTAATAAATATTTATTGAAAAAGTAAATGAGTGCACAGTGATGTTTGACATTCACCTTAAAGCTGCTTTCTCTTCTCAAACCTTCAACAACATGTTGTACACACAAACTCGGACAATGG
>NW_004450050.1:0-1130 GCF_000243295.1 Trichechus manatus latirostris
CCCCCATGCTTCCAGCACAGGGCTGAGCAGATAAGAAATACCAATCAAGACTAGAAGGTGGTTGATTGACAAATTAGTCTAGTCCTTCAAGCAACCTAACAACTGAGTGGTGATTTCTCCTGCTCATGGTGATTTACGTAGTTAGTAATCTTTCCAAGTAAGTTTAGAGGGTGAAAAAAAGGGAACCTGGAGCTGCATCAACTTTTCTTCACCATTGGTCCCCAATACTGCCAGCTCCAGCCTCTAATGGTTAAGTAGGAGCTGGGGTGGGGATGAGGAAGAATCATGAGGGATAGGAGATGGTGTGGACCCAGAGGAGGGGGAGAAGGGATGGGGACAGGAAATGGAGGTGGAGGATTGTCTCACCCTTTGCTTGAATTCAGACTTCTCCTCCAGGGTCATGGTGTCAGCCTTGGCAATGACAGGGATGATGTTCACCACTTTGCTGAGGTGTTTCATGAACTCCACATCGAGCGGTCGCAAGCTGGGGCCCAGAGAAGGCGGGGACATCAGAGCCACTTTGCCCCGCCCTGCTTCCCATACCTCTCTCTGCCCACAGAGGAGACACACCCAGTTTGTCCACTGCTACCATCCCAGCGGTATCCTTGGGACAGAAGGACTGGGATGGGAGTCTGGCTGAGGCCAAGAGGCTGTCACCCTCCTCCCCTCTGACATATGCCCACTGTCTCAACTCAACTGCTCTCACCACCTGCACAACAGGCCCTGGACTCCTCCACCCACACATGGTTGCCAGCTCCTTTTCTCGTCCTTTATTCCCATCCAAATTGCCCTCACCTGTAAGCCCCACTCAAACCACTCCTTCAGATAACTTTTCTTATCACCTGGACCTAGGGATTTCTTTCTCCTGAGAGCATCTGTCATCCCCACCCTTATGTCACAGTTACTCAGGTGAGTGTCCTATTCTACCTATTGGATAGCACTTCTTGAAGGACTCCTCCCAGCCCCCGCTGTGAGTCCTGCTGGGGTCCTGACCCCTTTCCCAGGCTGAGGGCTTAGCTCCCCCAGGCTCTGGGCCCAGATCTGACTCTAGTTAGCAGCCCGGGAGACTAATTAAGTCAGGTCATCTGCTGGCCAGTCTGGACTTTACTGAGGTCCTGAGCCTGGCACAC
>NW_004450051.1:0-1130 GCF_000243295.1 Trichechus manatus latirostris
CATTATTGGGTTATTGGGTCTAGATCAATGCTTATTTCTTACATTTTCATGCCACATGGTGATAAATTCCATTCTTCCATACCCTCTTTTTGGACAATTTGGAAGGCACTGTTTTAAATACCAGGCATTTCATTGTTACCACCGCCTCTTGTCTCAGCTACGTTTGTCTCTTTAAGAATGGAGTTTGTCAGTGTGAGCTTGAGTGAAAACCAAACAGACTCTGGAAGTGTTTGCCCACCACCTGAATGACATCTTAGAAGGTCTTCACTCAGGTTTCTAAGCCTATTCTTCCATTAGGAAAGCATCTAATATTCTTGCAATGCTTTGGTGCCTGTTCTTCCTGTAAAGGGGATCCCTATGAAAGAAATGGACAAGGGGCCAAGGTTTCAATGTGGCAGATGCCACATATATCTAGTGTCTCTGAGTTCCTGCATCTTTGGAATATTTGCATCTCTTCTTCTTATCCTTAAACTCAGGCAAGAAAAGTCACAGGGCTACATAATTGCAATCGGGCAAGGAAGGAAATCAAATCTTCTAAAACGTTAATACAATCTAACATGGTGGTAAACATTCAGAAGAAAATTTGTAGATATATTTTGTAATAAAGGTACAACAGATTACTGATTTCCTCAGGAGAATGTTTCTACATCAAAGGAAAATAAATGTAAATGCTTGTGTTAAAAAGGCACCACACCTGTCCCTCAAACGGGATTTTGTGAGTTCTTTTTAATAGAATGTGAATGCCAAAAATGACAGCTTTTTATTCTGAAAAATAGATGATGTTTTAGAGAGCTATGTCCTTATTATATAAAAATTAATGATGGTTTCTGATAAGAAATCCTGATTGCTATTATGATTAGGAATGAGATGTAAAAAAAGAGAGTTTTGCTGTCTTTCCTGGGTTCCCCATGCAGTACCAAATTTATGCAGATATTGATATTTTATTTGCTTTTACATCTGATTAGTCACCATTGTAAACCTGACTTAAAATATAGAACTTGTGTATATTTTCCTATAAAGCAGCAGAACAAACAAACCTCCGTCAATAGAAGTCTTAATTTTCAGGCTTCAGAGAGTTTATGTTATTGATTAAAGAATTTCTTAAATTTGTTACACAAGAAAAATAGTTA
>NW_004450052.1:0-1129 GCF_000243295.1 Trichechus manatus latirostris
TTTTCATAATCCTAATAACTACACGTGAGTTTGGTAAGGTAGGTGCTGATATTTTCACCTCAGAGTTGTGGACACTCGAGACTCAGACAAGTTAAGTGACCTGCCCAAGGTCAGTATGTGAAAAACACAACTCCAAGCCAGGCCTTCTGAGTCTCAGGGTAGAGTGTTGTCTCCCCTTTACTACACTACAAATCTGGGAAGAAGTACAACCAGAATGCTCCTTAGAAGCAAGCATCGCGAGACTGCGTCTTACATCCTTTGGACACGTTATCAGGAGGGATCAGTGCCTGGAGAAAGACATCATGCTTGGTAAAGTAGAGGGTCAGTGAAAAAGAGGAAGACCCTCAGTGAGATGGACTGACACAGTGGCTGAAACAATGGGCTCGAGCATAGCAACGATTGTGAGGATGGCGCAGGACAGGGCTGTGTTTCGTTCTGTTGTACGCAGGATTGTTATGGGTCACAACTGACTTGACGGCACCTAACAACAACAACAAACACTACAGATTCTCCTATCTGATGAAATGCTTAAGGTTAGGTTGCCACCAATACATAGCTTGTGAGAAAAACAAATAAAAGAGCTCACAGTCTGGAGAGTTTATGTGTGCTTATTGGGCATGTTTATTTCTCAGGCTTGCAAAGCATGCAAAATCAGACCTGAGAGAGGAAGTCATCATATTTTTCCCCCTAAAGCACCATGACATAGCTTTTTATTCACATAAACCAATCAAAATGTTGTACCTCAATATTATCTACAGCTAGATGGCAACATGCGGCTAGCACTGCCCGACCATCCTGAAAATACCACTCTGCCAGCTCTTCACTGACGCTGTGCAGGAGTCTAGAGAGAGAAGAAGGTACACATTCTATACAAACACGGTCATTCCATCATAAATTAAACGAACGCGCCTTTATAACAGGCTTATTAAGGGACCAAGTGGGGTCTTTTTTGGCATCCATGACTTAGGTTATAAAGCCTGAATTCTGGGGAAAAAAAATCCAGAAAGTAGTCTTCCCTGACACAAGAGCTGACAGAAGAAAGGTCTAAGAAGCTTAGGGAGAAAACTTACCATTCTGCACTGAATAATTTATAATTCAACTTTAGGGAAAGTTAACTTTGGAGAAATTA
>NW_004450053.1:0-1129 GCF_000243295.1 Trichechus manatus latirostris
GGGGAGAAAGCCAAGAGCCTGGCATACAGGGAAAAGAGATTCCAGGGAGATAGAGAACAAGATATATTAGGGGGTAGAGAGAAGAACTAAAGGCCAAAAAATAATATGATTAATCAATCCAATCATCTCAGGGGCTAGCTTCGTAAAGCGAATTATCGTGCTGTTAACAACATGAAGCATATCATTCAGATATTATTAAATTCTGCAACATTACAAAATGCTACAGGCCTTCAGGGGAGCCATTCTCAAGAGTGGATTCAGGATTTGTGAAGCCAGAAATTTATACAAAGTGTAGGGCCTTCTTTTTTAAAAAAAATAGAAAATCAAAATTAAGTACAGACCTTAGTCTATATAAGCAAGGGGTTCTTGAAGCGTAAGCTTCTTAGCTTCATGGTATATCCAAGTCTGGTCATACTCAAATGTCTATACTCCAAAGGACATGCAGAAAAAGGAAAATAAGTAAGTGTAAATAAACAAGAAATGCTTGGCATTCATAGAGAAAGAAGAGCAAAGAACAATTCACTGGCCAAAATAATTTTGACCACTACTTCATGGACGAGAACTGACTAGGGACTTTCTTAAGGGCTGGCAAATTGCTTAGGAAAAGAACAGAGAATCGTCTCCATGGATCCATTCCAGATGGAGTTCTGAAATGAGACACATTAGTATTATTGAGTGGTACAGTAAGATGAGGAACTCTGAAAGGAATCTTGCCTAAGATAAGCCTCTGGAAATCCTTAAACATAATTAAGATAACCCTTCTATTGTGTGTTATAGAAGGGGGAGAGTCTAATTTTTCCCAAGCTAGAGAAAGAGGTAGATCTTTGAGAATGTACCTGAAATGCCACAAAGATGAGTAAAAGACTGGGAAATAAGAATAATGAAGAAATAATTGAAGAATGAAGGTCTCCTGGAGAATAAAGAATTTTTTAAAATGTGGAAATCAGCTTTTCATGAATCATGGTGGGTTGCTGTTAGAAGCATATTCATTCATTCATACTTTGAACAAATATTTATTGATTTTTCTACCAAGAGCCAGGCACTGTGCTAAGTACTATGCACATGTGAAAATATGGTAACTAGTCCACTCTCAAGGAGATATGGACATTAAACAAATTGTTATACTACA
>NW_004450054.1:0-1129 GCF_000243295.1 Trichechus manatus latirostris
AATACTTGATGCATTAATGGATGCACATGTGAATAAATGGATTTTTCTATCTTTTATAAATGTTCCAAGACAAATGTGTTCCAGAATTTTCCTGCATTTGTACCAAACTGTGCAAGTCGGAACTTAAAGTTTTTGTCCATTTAAAACAATAAAATTGGTAAGATCTGAGAGATTTTAGTTTTTTTTTTTTTTTTTAAATCAAAAATTTTGTAAGGTCATCTAGTTGGGTAATATATTGAAGGCTTGATTTTATTTCAATTCACTATATTTAGAATATGTAAGTTTGTTACTGATTCAATTTGGCTCACTACGTGTAATACAATATAATGGAAAGAGCGTAGTCTTTGGAGTCAATTGAACAAACTTCCACTTGTAGCTCTTCCCAGCAGTGTGATTTGGGGAAATTAATTAAACTTTCTGACCTTCTGTTTTCATTTCTGAAATTGGAGATAATAAAATCCTCCCTCATAGCTTATGAAGATTAAAAAATACTACATAAACTGGACACATGAATGTTTATAACTTTGAATATTTGATTATTCAAAACCAAGAGGTTCCATTCCATAAGTAAATTAGTTATCAAACATTTAAAGGTCATATATTTTGTCAGTCATCATGCTAGGCCTAATCTGGGGAAGCACAGAATATAAGACATAGTCCTTCTTCTCAAAAAGCTTGTATTCGATACTTGTTGAATCAAAATATTTAGGAACAGCAAAATTAATATTACTGACTCTGGTTTGAAGCTGCAGTTAAGTCCAAACTCATTTATTAAATTTTTTTACTTAATATTACAATGATGGGAAACTTTATAAGAAATTAATACCATTATCATCCATAAAGTACAATATATTTTCAACCATTCAAAGTACTATTCTTTAATCCTTCAAAAATTATGTAAGGATCATGCTGAATAAATAGAACTCATGACAACATAAAAATCATCTCTTTAAAATTTATTTAGTTGGGGGTAAAATGTTTTAGCTCTGTATGAAAGCTCTGGTGGGTTCCATGCTTTATCTGCTTGCTTAAAGTTAAATCTTTCAAAACATTTTAATTTCTAAATGCTGTCATAACTGAGTAGTTAGACTGTCAAGTTCTGTACAGAAATAAAAACACCAAAGTTGAC
>NW_004450055.1:0-1129 GCF_000243295.1 Trichechus manatus latirostris
AAAGTACAAGATACCTATATTCCCTAGTACTAGTGTATTAGTTAGCCAATATTCTAAACATATATTGTTATAATTATTTCTTTTCCTGCACAAAGAATGATTTTTTTTTTTTTTTTTTTTTTTTTTACTGTCTTCAAGATGTCATTTTGTCTGAGATTACTGCAACTGATGTTGAAGAACGCAGTCACTGGATAGCACAAATGGAGATATTACCAGCGACATTCAGAGCTATTGAGAGCAGTATCAAGTTACTCACTAAAATTAGCATGTCTTTGCTTGAAGACAAGAAGAAACAAAAGAAAAAGATAAGTAAGAGTGCTTTAAGGCATTGGAAATAGAGTTTGACTTTTCAAAAAACAGCTTTATTGACATATGTACCATAAAATTCACCCATCTTAAGTGTACAAATTCAGGGATTTTGAATACATTTACAGAGCTGTGAAACAATCACCACAATCCAATTTTAGAACATTTCCATCATTCCCAAAAGATCCTTTGTGCCCATGTGCAGTCAATCCTTGTTCCCAACCCAGTCCTAGACCACCACTATCGTTATCTATCTCAACAGCTTTGCCTTTTCTGGATATTTCATGTAAGTTGAATCTTATAATATATGGTCTTCTTTCAATTTGCATTAAGGTTTTGAAGTTCACCCATGTTATAGGATGTATTAGTACTTCATTTTTTCTTATTTCCAAATAAGATTCCATTGAATGGATATACCATGTTTTGTTTACTCATTCACCAATTGGTGGACATTTGGATTGTTTCCACTTTTTGGCTTTTATGAATAATGCTACGAACACACACATGCTTCCATTTCCCTTCGGTAAAGACCTAGGAGCAGAATTTCTGAGTCAAATGGTAAATTTATGTTTAATTTTTTTAAAAACTGTCCAACTGTTTTCCAAAGTGGATGCACCATTTCATATTCCCACCAGCAATGCATGAAGGTTACAGTTTCTCCACATCCTCAGTAACACTTATTATTGTCTTTTTTTTATTATGGCCATTTCTACTAAGTGTGAAGTGGTATTTCATTGTTTTAATTTGCCTTTCCTTAAGGAGCCCCAGTGGCACAATGGTTAATCACTTGGCTGCTAACTTTAAAGGTGGAAAGTGTGGGGGG
>NW_004450056.1:0-1129 GCF_000243295.1 Trichechus manatus latirostris
CTGGTGATGCAGTGGTTAAGAGTTCAGGCTGCTAACCAAAAGGTCAACAGTTCAAATCCATCAGCTGCTCCTTGGAAACCCTGTGGGGCAGTTCTTCTTTGTCCTATAGGGTTGCTATGAGTTGGAATCGACTTAATGGGCAATAGGCTTTTTTTTAATATGAATATATATACATATATATATACAAATATGAATATTCACACTGTAGAATAAAGCCACAAACATATGAATGTTCACACTCTGTAGAATAAAGACTTTAAATAACCTCCTTCAAATCAGATCAGCTTTTGCTACTAAATGGTTTCACTTAGATTCAGATTGTATTTTGCTGCCAATTAAATTTAAAAATTACTTGTGATTTTCAGAACTTTCTTGATTTTGGAATTGTGAATAAGAGATTTGGGACTTAAATTTCTCAATTTTAAGATAGCATCACTGGTAAGATGCAGTATCTATACAATGATAATTTCAAGAGTCAAAAAAAAAGTTCCATTTACTTTTACTTCATGTGTTTTTACTTTTCTTTTTTTCTTGCTATTTGTTAGTTGTATATATTTCATTTCATTGTATTGTGAACAGTGACCAGGGTATGTATAATATCATTTTTTTTTTTGAAATTTGTTGAAACTTACTTTGTGGGGTAGCATGTAGTTATTTATTATAAATTTTATTTGTATTAGAAAAGAATGTCTACATTCTGACATACATACACACACATACGCTTTATGACATTGAAAGGATCTATCAGTCCATCAATCCATCCGTCCATCTACCTATCTATTTATCTTTCTGTCTGTCTATATCACTCATGTATGTAAATATACACCTGTATATATATGTAAAGGGGCTATGGCTGTTAACCAAAAGGACAGAAGTTTGAATCCACTAGCTCCTTGGAAGCCCTATAGGGCAGTTCTGCTCTCTGAATCAACTCTATGGCAATGGATTTCTGGAACTCTGGTAGCACAGTGGTTAAGCATTTGCGTGCTAGTTAATAGGTCAGTAGTTTGAATTCACCAGCCGCTCCTTGAAAACTTTCTTGCGTGGAGCCACTAGTGGGTTTGAACTGTCGCCCTTTCAGTTAGCAGCTAAGTACTTAACCACTGAGCCAACAGAGCTCCCTATACAT
>NW_004450057.1:0-1129 GCF_000243295.1 Trichechus manatus latirostris
AAAGAAATGGTGAGAAGACCGACCACACACACACACAGACACACACACACACACACACCCCAACACAGCCCTTCTCAGGTTAAAAACAAAGAAATCAAAAGAAAGGAAAAAAAAAAAAAAAAACACCAATCTAGACACAACATAGTATAACTGAAGATGAAAAATATGGAACCTACAGATGATCTCACATATTATGACAGACTCTCAACTGACCATTAGGAACAATAGATTCTAAGATACAGGGAAATAATATTTTCAGAGTGTTGCAAAAAAAAAAATAGTTTCTTTGTATTATATACACAAAACATCACTGAAGAGGGAGGGCAAAATTAAGATATTTTTAGACATCCATTTAATAAAGAGCTTAGCCACTTTATACAGTCTTGTCAAAAGAACTACCAAAGAAGATACTTCAGCAAAAAAGAGTATTAAACCCAGAAAAAAGGAGACAATGATAGAAAAAAATGGCAAGGGTAAAAATTGTTAATATATCTTGGTGCATGTAATTACTGAATTTCGTAAAGTTATGAATTTAGTTGGTTTAAAATGGAGAACTAAAATTATATACAACATTCACAAGAAATGTGGCAATTTCGTTGGATGGAATGCTGCATCATGTTTAGAAAGAGAACAGAGATTCCGAATAAATCTATCACCTCCTAGAAATACATGTGTTAAGAAAGGATTCTCAGAAAAAAATCTGGAAAACCCATATAAAAGTATGATCTATATATTTCAAGCCACCAGAAGGTAGAACAGGGACTGAAATTATAGTCAAAATATGATTAAAATGATTTACTAAAATTGATCATTTCAAACCAGTTTGTATTTTCACCTAGTTTTAAGACTGTGTAAAAGAACAAACTATAATAAACATTTTTTCCCATACAAAAATTTATACATACATTGTTATGTAACTCTAATTGCTCTCCTCATACTGTGACAGCACACTCCTTTCCACCTGATTCCCCACATCCATTCAACCAGCTCCTAACCCTCTCTGCTTTCCCAACTCACCTCCGGACAGAAGCTGCCTGTTTAGTCTCTTGTGTCTACTTGAGCTAAGAGGCACACTCCTCACGAGTATCACTTTATGTCCCACAGTCCAGTCCAATCCCTGTCTGAAGAG
>NW_004450058.1:0-1127 GCF_000243295.1 Trichechus manatus latirostris
CTAACTAAAGGGCTGGTGGTTTGAATCCACCCAGAGGTGCTTCGGAAGAAAGGATTGGCTATCTGCTTCCAAAAAAGCACAACCTTGAAAGCCCGGTGGAGTTCAGCTCTACTCCGCACACATGGGATGCCATAAGTGATGGTAATTAACAACAACAGGATCAGGTTGTCAAATAGTTTTTTTTTTTTTCCTTAATTTTTTTTTTCTTTTTATATCTGAATTAACACCTTTAATCAACCTGAATTTGTTTTTTATTAATGTTCTATTATGCAGAACTCTGCGGCCTAGATTGTCCATTCAGATATTGGAGTACAGTTATAGCAGTCTTTTTATAAATGAAAATTGTATCTTCCATAAGATTAGTATATGAGCAGTAATTTCATGAAATATGAAAAGGGAAAGAAGAATTGAAATACTTCTATGCTCAGAGCACAATCATTGTTTACGTTTAGAAATAGTACCTACTGATATTTTTGCTCATCTATATGTATAATTTAAAATTATTATTTTTAGAGTTTTTTTTACAATATATTATTTTCTAAATATAAAAGTTCTATACATATTAAAGAAAACTAGGAAAATATGGAAGTTTATAGAGAAGAAAGTAACAGCAAAACACAGATTTTTTTGTTGCGTGCCATGAAGTCGATTTTCAGCTCATAGCGACCCTATGTGATGGAGTAGAGTTGCCACCATAGGGTTGTTTTTTTTTCCTGTAATCTTTGTGGGAGCATATTGCCAGGTTGTTCTCCGTTGGAGCTGCTGAGTAGGTTCCAACTGCCAACCTTTCAGTTAGCAGATAAGCAGTTAACGGCTGCATCACCAGAAAAACGAAAAAACCCATTGCCATCAAGTCAATTCCGACTCATAGTGACCCTACAGGACACAGTAGAACTGCCCCATAGGATTTCCAAGGAGTAGCTGGTGGATTAGAACTGCTGACCTTTTGGTTAGCAGCCAAATGCTTGACAACTGTGCCACCAGGGCTCCTTTTAAACTCAGATAACCACTATTAGTATGTTACTGTAATCCCTTGATTACATAGTTAAAAATTTACATATATTAAATCTACAATAACTTTTACAGGTTGTAGATAAAAGAAATTGTGTTAGGATGTTATTAATAAA
>NW_004450059.1:0-1128 GCF_000243295.1 Trichechus manatus latirostris
GTATTGATCTTAATTTGTCTTTAATTGGTAAACCTCTATTCCTATGGCACTATAAAAATTTTAGGCATGAATGCTTTTCTGTCTAAAGACATAAACGTATTCAATTAGTGGGAAGCCAGATCATTTGTTTCAATAGCTGCTTTTATTTTCTTTTGTTGATAAGTTAAAATAGTTAAACACTTGCATTCATCTCATCCTATTAAAGGAACGCCATCAGGGAACAGTGAGGTAACACATTTGATGACAGCAGGCTTAGTCACCCTGCTGTGAGAAAGAGATGAATAATGTTTTTAATCCTACATCTATTGACTTTCTCCCTTTTAAAATGTATACACTATTACTGAAAACAGATAATGCACACTATATTGTGTTAACAGTTTATCTTTTTCATATCTTCATTATTAAATGGTACATTTACTTACATGGTTTTGCATAAAATGAAATTACTGCATGACATTTCTTATTGTTTATAATTTCAATTTTGAATGATGTAGTCACGCATTCTTGAAATTTTATAAACGCTTTCAGTGTTCATACCAGTAGTTTTCATTTTTCTTTCTCGGCTATTTTGCTGCCAAATCCTTCCCCGTTTTAAACATTATCTCACTTATGTTTTGTGATTTACCTGCCATTTGTCAAAACAATTTTTAAAATGACATTTTCTAGTTTCCCATTACAGCACTGCCTGAAGAAGAATTGGGTATAAAAAATTATATTGGTGAATATTTTCATTATAGAAAAACATTTTGTGGAAATTCAGAATTCCAATAAAAACAGTTTGAGAAGATCAATTACTTCAATAATTTAAAAAGGATCAGTATTATCCTAAGATAATATTACATATTTTTGAAGCATTATGTTTGTCACTCTAGCTAAAATTTAATTTCTTTTAAATCCAGCCTAATTTCATCTTGATCTTGGACTTACGGATGATGATTAATTACATGGCTCACTTAAGTAAAAATTATTCCATTCTAGGACCTATGTAAAGTAATGCCAACTGAGATAGAAAATCTGAACAGACCCATAACAAGAGAAGAGATTGAAGAGGTAATAAAAAAATTCCCAACAACAACAAAAAAAGCCCTGGCCTGGATGGCACCATTGGAGAATTCTGCCAAACATTCC
>NW_004450060.1:0-1068 GCF_000243295.1 Trichechus manatus latirostris
AGCAATAGGAAGTTTCTATTTGTGTGTGTGTGTGTGTGTGTGTGTGTGTGTGTGTGTTTATCATCAAATCATAGAATGTAACAGTTGGAACGGTCCCTAAATGTCATCATTTTATAGATGAGAAAATGGGATCAGAGGGGTCACTGGGTTTGCAAAGAACAAGGACCAAAACTCTGGTCTCCTGACTGCTAACCCAGTGCTGTTTCTGCCACAGGAACAATGGACTATGGCAGAACTTTCCAATTATGATTCTCTTATATTTTCATTCCCAGGTTTTCTTCATCCCCTTAAAAAACACTTCTATTTATTTTTAAAATTCAAAAGCATATAAAGTAAAAAGTATCTTCCCAGAGGTTACCACTATAAAAAGTTTAATGTGCCACCTTCTAAGAGGCTTGCTTATTACTGTGATACTGAACAGGTTTCAGTGGAGCTTCCAGACTAAGACAGACTACGAAGAAAGGCCTGGAAATCTACTTCCAAAAGTCAGCCAGTGAAAACCCTATGGATCACAGTGGTCCAATCCACAACCATCATGGGAATGGCACAAGACCAGGCGGCATTTCTTTCTGTTGTGCATGGGGTTGCCATGAGTCAGGGGGCCAACTTGATGGCAGCTAACAACAATAATAAAATCTTTTTCTATGCCTGTGCTGTATATGGAGCCCTGATGGTGCAGTGGTTAAGAGCTCGGCTTCTAACCGAAAAGGTTGGCAGTTTGAATCCACCAGCCACTCCGTGGAAACCTACGGGGCATTTCTGCTCTGTTTTGTAGGGTCGCTATGAATTGGAATCAACTTCATGGCAACGGGTCTTGGTTTGGTTTTTATGCTATATACACACATATGCATATACATTCCTATATGTACAGATGTAAGTACATTTTAAAATAAACTTTTGATTTTTTTTTTAACCTGTTTTGTTTGGTGAAAATACACATAGCCAAAGATACACCATTTCAAAAATTGCTACATGCACAGTTCAGTGACATTGACTACGCTCTTCCAATTGTGCTGTTATTCTCACTTAGGATGAAGGCTTACAGAACAAAATAGTTTCTCATTTAAC
>NW_004450061.1:0-1127 GCF_000243295.1 Trichechus manatus latirostris
CTGTTTCATTTTTCCTCACACTATTCAAATAATTGGCATTAATACAAATGCTCACTGCTGAGTACAATGTGCTGCTGGGCAAATTAGTCAGCTATGACTACCTATTACAACTTCTCCAACAGGAATTCAGATAATTATTTCCTTGAGAAATCAATGGTAAATTTCTAATGATTATTATTCTTTCTAGTAGTAATGCCATTTAAATACACTCTAATGTCTCTACATATATATACACAATACTTGTATAGAACTTGAATTTTTTCAGTGTGCCAAAGGCAATTGGCAGCAGACATACGTAAGGCTACATTGTAGTAGAATACATGCCTATCTGAAATAAATCAATGTCTTGTTTATTAGCAGTACTTTCTCGATTCTCATTGCACTCAAGCAAGGTCAGGTCTCTTAAATTATTGTTATTGAAGAGCAATAAGAATAATAAGAACACTTCTGCAATGGGAAAAGCTTAGTTTCTCAAAGGTGGATTTTTTTCTGTCTTGCCTTAAAACAAATAATTCTAGATTCTGCAGGCAATGACACCTGAAAGCAATAATGGAGTCACAAAAGCCAACTCTATTTAAAAAATACCAATTGAACTAATGGCTTGCTCTATGTCTTGTGAAGTAGTGCCTTGTAAATTGAATGTCCCTGCTGATATTTTTAGCTCTGAGTCCATTACTTAAAGAGGATCATCCATCACTTGAACCAGTTTAGTTTCCATTTTCTACCTTAGCTTAGAAATCAATTGAGTGATTGAAGGAACAGGAATTCTACCTGTGCCCACAGAAGCTTCTCAGAAGTTTTGCCGAACAATAGAGAAGGTTTCAATATGCTGATGTTATCCCTCCTAACCAATAATTCCCAGTAAGTCTCAACTTAAAAATTTTATTGCAGTCAAAGTAATCCCCTTACTATCCTCATGCTTTGCTTCTACTATCTGATAATGCTTGCCTAACATTCAGCTTGTTGAAGTAATATAATAAAGAAGTTAAGAGCATTCACCCTAGATTAAAATTCTAGGACTGCTACTTATTACATTTATGCAGTCATCCACTTTGAGACTCTGTTTCCACATCTGTAAAGTGGAGATAATATTACCTTTTCATAAGGTAAGTGGAAAAATTAAATAA
>NW_004450062.1:0-1068 GCF_000243295.1 Trichechus manatus latirostris
TCAATCTGAAAGAACTGAAGAAAAAATGCAAGCCTCGAGTTGCAATATTGAAGGATTTTACCAGGAAAATACCAAACGATGAAGGAAGCATCAAAAGAAGATGGAAGGAATACAAAGAGTCACTGTACCAAAAAGAATTGGTCAACGTTCAACCATTTCAGGAGGAAGCATATGATCAAGAACCAATGGTGCTGAAGGAAGAGGTCCAAACTGCACTGAAGGCATTGGTGGAAAACAAAGCTCTAGGAATTGACAGAATACCATTTGAGATGTTTCAACAAACATGTTTAGGGTTAATCATAAAATTATGTAAAATTTTATTTTAGAATCACTCTACAGTTGGCTATTTATGTTTGGTACCAGTTGGCTTTTTCTTTTAGATGTTGTACATAATCTAAAAATTAGACAAGTTGAATTAATTTTTTTTACTATTTTTTTCTTTCTTTTTTATTGTACTTTAGATGAAGGTTTACAGAGCAAACAAGTTTCAAGTTAAACAATTAATACACATATTGTTTTGTGACATTAATTGCCAACCCCACATCATTTTGTCAACACCCTCCCTTCTCAGCATTGGGTTCCCCATTACCAGCTTTCCTGTCCCCTCCTGCTTTCAGGTCCTTGTCCCTGGGCTGGTGTGCGCCTTTAGTCTTGTTTTGTTTTATGGGCCTGTCTAATTTGTGGCTGAAGGGTGAACCTCAGGAGTGACTTCATCACTGAGCTACAATGATGTCCAGGGGCCATACTCTCAGGGTTTCTCCTGTCTCTGTCAGACAAGTAAGTGTGGTCTTTGTGTGTGTGTGTGTGTGTGTGTGTATGTGTGTGTGTGTGAGGTTAAATTAATCTTTTAAAAGGAGACTTGCAATAGATGAGTTCCCTGACTATCAGTATATTTATATATACAACCAAAACAATAAAGTGTTGTGAACTAGCCATGCAAAGAAATGGCATCCATTTCATATTTAACAATTGAAATTTACACCATATTGTGTTATTTTATGTGTATTTAATATCACTGTTTTCACACAAATAACAGAGATGCCAGCAAGAGGGGAGACAATTCCTAAC
>NW_004450063.1:0-1067 GCF_000243295.1 Trichechus manatus latirostris
TCTGAAAAACTAAGCCGAACAGAGAAAACAGCAATCCTGAAACCCTAAAACATCAAATGAAGAGATAAAGAACTCAGCCAAGCACCAAATGGAGTAAGAAAACTGACAGAACGGAGAGCAAGAAGAGATTCATGCAGAGGTCCCGTATCAGCCAATGCAGTGCAGATCCGCCATCTTGGACTCCTATCGGAGACCAGCAAATAGGGGTTACGAGAAAGCAGCTACATGGAGCTTCCAGCGGGAGACAAAACAACCGGTAATTTGCGATATACACTTTCCCACCCCCCACACTTCTTCACCCCCGCTCGGCCTCCTCTGCTTCCTGCGGCCACAGTCTCTTGTCCAGGAAGCACCGGCTGCTTGGATTCCACCCTCCCGCACTGACTGACTCCCTGAGTGCCATTTGTAGGCTGCTGGTGTTGCTTTTTTCCACTTCTTTTGATTTCTTCCTTACCTCTTATCACCTCCCCCCTCCTTTTGCTCAAATACTTGGCTCTGTGCGCCATCTTTGCTTCTTCCTGAGGGACTGCGGAGCTCTGGTAATTTGCGATATACACTTTACCACCCCCTACCCTTCTTCACCCCAACTTGGCCTCCTCTGCTTCCCGTGGCCAAAGTCTCTTGTCCAGGAAGCACCGGCTGCTTGGATTCCACCCTCCTGCAGTGGCTGGCTCTCTGAGTGCCATTTGTTGGCTGCCGGTGTTGCTTTTTTTCACTTCTTTTGATTTCTTCCTTACCTCTCACCACGTCCCCCTCCTTTCGCTCAAATACCTGGCTCTGTGTGCCATTTTTGCTTCTTCCTAAGGGGCTGCAGAGCTCCGTTCAAGGGTGGAACTGCTTCCCCGTCTGCACTGCCGTGCTGGTAGGATCCTGGGGCTTTTGTTTGTTTGTTTGTTTTGAGTTGTTTCTTTATTTTCTTTTCTTTTTCTTGAGTTGGGAGCCCATTCTGGCCAGGTGGTGCTGCGTGGCTTGGGACCTGCTCCCTCGGCTTGCACAGACATGCAGAGGGACCCCGAGAGCATTTCTTTTTACATGGGTTTTTTTGGGAGCTTTTCTTTTCTTTTTTT
>NW_004450064.1:0-1099 GCF_000243295.1 Trichechus manatus latirostris
GTGCCAGGCAATGTGCTGTCTGCCACAAACATAAATAATTCTCAGTGTTTTCAAGGTACTCATAGTCTAGAGAGAGAGAAAGAAATAAAGGTAGAGTTCTATAACACAACACAGTACAGTTACATCTTACCCATGGATTAGATTTAAAATCAGTCTCAGGTAATCAAAATTATTCCTGAAAATTGATTATATTGGCATAAGGTCCATGTTGGCGACTGACATGGTATTTCTCAGTAAGTCTGGCACAGTTAGTTCTCCCTTGTGGCTTTGGAACATTTCGCTGTTACATCAGCTGAACGTCAGATGAAGTAGAGGGTTTACGTGGAGGTGCCATGTTGTACCAAATGCGTATTTTTTTATTTACTGTATTTCTGGTGAAAATTTGCACAGCAAATTTGGTTCCCTCTTAATAATTTCTATACATATTACTCAGTGTCATTGGTTACATTTTTCACAATGTGTCTGCATTCTCATTATTTCTATCCTGGTTATTCTGTTTCCTTTAATCTAGCTTTCCTGCCTCCATCCCCCTTTACCTTCTCATCTTACTTTAGGGTAAATATTGATTGTTTGGTTTTATATAGATGATTATTTAAAAGGAGCACAGTTCTCACGGGTGATATTGTTTATTTTATGAGTCAACCTATTATTTGGCTGAAACGTGACCGGCAGAAGTGGGTTCAGTTAAAACTTAGTGTATCTGAGTATTACAGTCTCGAAGGATCCTATAAATCTCTACCAATTCAGCAAATCTGGACTTTTTTTAGGAATTTGAGGCTTATACTACATGTTTCTCCCATTCTACCTGGGTCCACCTATTGTGTCCCTGGTCAGAATGATTGTTAGTGGTAGCTGGGCACCATCTACCTCTTCTGGTCTCAGGATAGATGAGGCTGTGTCTCATGTGAGCTGTTAGTCCTGTAGACTGCTTTTTTCTCTGAGTCTTTGGTTTCCTTCTTTTTCTTTTGCTCCTGATGAGTACAGACCAATAATCGTAACTTAAGAATGGCTGCTCACAAGCTTTTACAACCCCAGACAATACTCACCAAACTAGGATGTAGAACAATATATTTATGAACTATGTTATGTCATTTGACCA
>NW_004450065.1:0-1125 GCF_000243295.1 Trichechus manatus latirostris
ACACGAGCACATTTTTTAAGTGTGCATAAATAAGCTATTTTAGCAGTCTATCCAACTGCTGTCTCTTTCCACCATGACCTCCCTTCCATCAGACGTAGTGTCAGGTGGCACTGCAATAGATGTGGGCAATTTTGGCTAAAGAGAAGTCGAGTGGACATCCACTGACTTTGGACTTGATGTATCTTTGGGGTTTGCAGTCACATCTGTCTGTAAGTTGTTAACATTCTTACGCATGAATGGCTTCCAGAAATGCTCCTACACTCCACTATGCCTACTGAACTGCAATGGAGGCCTAAACATGCAGGGGCAGAGGAGCAGGTGAGTATGTCCAGTGGCAGCTGGTGCTGAAAAGATGCAGATCATGGAAAGAAACAAGGTCCTTGGGTGGTGCAATGGTTAATGCGCTTCGCTGCTATCTTAGTTATCTAGTTTTGCTATAACAGAAATACTACAAATGGGTGGCTTTAACAAACAGAAAGTTATTTTCTCACAGTTTAGGAGGTTAGAAGTCCAAATTCTGGGTGCTGGCTCTAGGGGAAGGCTTTCTCTCTCTGTCAGCCCTGAAGGAAGGCCCTTGTCTATTCTGAGCTTCTGCACCTGTGCCTTGGCATCACTCTTATCCCATCTCCCCTTGCTGGCTTCCTTGTTTAATCTCTTTTATGTCTCAAAAGAGACTGACTCAAGAACACTCTAAACTAATCCTGCCTCATTAACATAACAAAGACAACCCCTTCCCAAATGGGATTATAACCACAGGCACAGGGGTTAGGATTTACACCACATATTTTGGGGGGACACAATTCAATCCATAACATTCGACCCTTTGGCCCCCCAAGCTATGGCTACTAAACTAAAGGTCAGCAGTTCGAATCTACCAGCCGCTCCATGGAAACCCTATGGGGCAGTTCTACTCTGTCCTGTAGGGTTGCTAGGAGTCGGAATCCATTGATGGCAATGGATTTTTTTCCCCCACATGGAAAACATACTCACCCCATCACATCATCCCAAAAGTCTTAAATCAACTCTAAGTCCAAAATCTCAACTTCTGAAGTATCTAAATCAAATATGAGTAAGATTGTAGGTGTATTCCATCCTGCGGAAAAATTTCTCTTCATCTGTGCACCC
>NW_004450066.1:0-1125 GCF_000243295.1 Trichechus manatus latirostris
GTTCTGCTGTGGTCTGCCGCCAGGTGAAGGACTAACTGGGACGCTGGGCTGTGCTTGGGAGGAGTTTACTTCCTAACTCTGTTTCCCTCCTCTCAAGTGGGGTTCTCTTTCCGAGAAGCTGTTTCCTGGTCACTTTTGGGGGATCTGTAATGTATACTGAAGAGGATTTAAAAGACTTTCTTTTTCTGGAGCTACTCTTTCATCCTGCCTTTACCTGTCAGCTGCTGCCTTCTACACTGATTCCACTTCCCTCACCACAGCAGTAGAAATAGGGTGTGTACAGACGCTTGGACCATTAAGAAACTCAAAATTTTTCTGCATGCTATCCTAACCCCTCAAGAATTCTGGAAAGTAGAATTTCTGGTAGCCAAAATCAGGCCGTACTTGAGCCATCAGGGTAACTAAGCCTCTTTGTTCATTTGCTGTGTGACCTTGGCCAAACTTTTACCTTTCTAGTGTGTTGACTTCCTGGATGCCTACACTGTAGACCAGCTTATGAAATCCTTTTAGGCCCTTCTATGCAAGGACTCAGGTATAAAAGTGTGTGTGTGTATTTTTTTTTTAACCATCCCCTTGACTGTTGAGTGGGTGGAGGGAGACTACCGTACCTTCTTGCTCTGCCCAGGCTGAGTTGGGAAATAAATATGATGGTTTACCGCTTTCCCCAGCTGCAGCACATGGATCCAACATCTATGCATTCATTTTCACTAACTGCTATTTCTCAATTTAAAACCTGATCTTTCTTATTGGCAAAGGTGCCTTGGAATTTGTGTTGCTGAGTCAGCAAGCCTTTCGGATTTGCCTGGTTTTTGTTGTTTGCGTTTTATATCAAGATGGGAACTCAAACAAGTTATTCCTGCTAACAATCTGGTGTCTCCATCAGGAAGAGACAGTTTGTGCCGGCTCTCCAGAGAGAAAAGGTGAGAGCCATGGTGACTTTTATTTTGCTGCCTTCTCAATCTGGTTTTCAACAGAGAAGGTAGGGACTGGGGAGGGTGGAATTTAACGGCTCCAGAATGAAAAGTGAGCCTTGGGAGTTGATTGTTGATTGCCAACTGTCTCAAATAAAGTGGCTTCTTGCCGATGGCTTCTCCTGTTAAGCCAGTCTTAGAGGATTCTTTCCAC
>NW_004450067.1:0-1124 GCF_000243295.1 Trichechus manatus latirostris
GGCTACAACAATGGACTCAAACATAGCAACAACTGTGAGGCTGGGCAGGACCGGGCAGTGTTTCGTTCTATTGGACATAGAGTTGCTATGAGTCAGAACTGACTTGATGGTCTGTAACAACAACAACAGCAAGGCTCTGGTATCTTAGTCCCTAGTGAGCAGCATGGAGCCTGCTCAGAGGATGGCTTAATGAGGGTTTGCTGAATGAATGAATGGGTCTGCTAACGATAATAACCTGTGCTGGTGTTAACCATGTGTCTGGCCTTGTGGCCGCAGCCCTGTTCTCAGCAGGCTCTGAGTGTCCGGCCACACTGAGGGAGCCCCAGACCAGTGGCCAATGACCAGGGACAGTGTGGTCATAGCCTAAATGGAGCTTGGCCTGGCTCAATCCAAGGACGCAGTCCAAGGAACCCCACTTGGAAGTGGTGTACACCCACACAGCTCCCAGATGGGTCCATCCCAGGAGGCTCAATGACCACACTGCAGCTCCTGACTTCCTTCCCTCGGGTTCCAGGAGCCCAAGGGGCAATCCAGGGTCTTCAGCTTCTTGTTCCAACAATAAAAGGCTCCAACTTGCTGGGAGCTAAGACTGATTCAGACCCTTGGGAATGGAGTGGGCGGGTGAGAGGAATCAACCCCAGGACTCCCTCCCAAGGCCTCCTCTTCACTCACGGGGTTTGCTTCTGCATCTCTGGGGCAGGTCCTTGATCTCTCTCCTGACCCTTTGCCTTGTATCTCTCCCTCCCTTCTCTCTGTCTCTTCATTATTATTTCACCCTCTATCTTTCTTTCTCTAAATCTCCCTCCCCCTCACTCTCACTGTTCCCCGCCCCCCCCACTCCATGTGAAAGCTGGCTAATGAATAAGGAAGACAGAAGAATTGACACCTTTGAATTATGGTGTTGGCAAATGTCATGGATTGAATTCTGTCCCCTCAAAAATGTGTATCAATTTGGCTAGGCCATGATTCCCAGTGTTGTGTGGTTGTCCTCCATTTTGTGATTGTAATTTTACATTAAAAAGGATTAGGGTGGGATTGTAACACCACCCTAACCCAGCTCACATCCTTGATCCAATGTAAAGGGAGTTTCCCTGGGGTGTGGCCTACACCTCCTTTTCTCTCTT
>NW_004450068.1:0-1124 GCF_000243295.1 Trichechus manatus latirostris
TTTCTGTCGAGTAGATTCTGACTCATAGCGACCCTACAGTGCACAGGTATAGGGGTTAGGATTTGCAACACATATTTTTTAGGGACACAGTTCAATCCATAACACTACCCCACATCTTTTATGGGACTTTCTGGAGTTTGGGCTGTTTCTATCCCCACTAGTATGCAATTCTCTCTACTCTAAACCCCACAATGTCATACAATTTACCCCTTACTCTTCCAAGGAAGTAAAGATACACTGTATGTGATTAATAACTTAATGCAGGTATCAGATGGAGACCTATAAAAGATGACCTAGGTGGAGCCAACATAGAGCCATAGACAGAAGCACCATGCTGTCCCTCTGCAGCAGAGATCAAAAAAACTAAGTAAAACAGATACAAACGTCAATCCTGGAACCCTAAGTACCAAATGAAGGAGTAAAGAACTCAATCAAGCACTGAATGGAATAAGAAATGGACAGAAAACAGAGAATGAGAAGAGCTACAGAGTGAGGGCCCCATACCAGCTAATGCGGCCAGATTCGCCATCTTGGACTACAACCACCAAAGAACTCAGTACGGGAGGGCAACTTCACAGAGCTCCCAACAGGAGACAGACCACCCAGAACCCAGGTATACACGCTTTCCCAGCCCCCACCCTTCTTCCCTGTACAAGGCCTCCACCGCTTGCCAACGGGCCATAGTTGCTCGGCCCGAGAGACACTAGCTCACTGCAGCTGGGGTCCACGCTGCCCCCACCAGCTGGCCACTTCAGCATGATTTTTTTGCTTGTTTGCTTGTTTTTGGTTTGTATTTTTTGATATTGCTTTTTTTGGCTTTTTTTGTTGTTGCCTCTCTCTCTCCCTTCTGTTGCACAGCTGGCCCCATGTGCTATCCCCTCCGCTTCTTGACAGGCTATGATTTTTTGGTTTATTTGTTTTGTTCTTTTTCTTTTTTTTTGGTTTTTTGTTTGTTTCTTTGTTTCTTGATATTGTTTTTTTGGCCTTTTTGTTGCATCTCTCTCTCTCCCTTCCTTTCTAGTGCCAAGCTAGCCCCGTGTGCCATCCCCTCCCCTTCTTGATGGTCTGTGATTTTTTTATTTGTTTGCTTTTTGTTTCTTGTTTTTTTTCTGTTTCTTCTCTCT
>NW_004450069.1:0-1062 GCF_000243295.1 Trichechus manatus latirostris
ATATTTTGCCCATTTTCTAATTGGATTCTTTGTTTTAATGCTTTTAAGTTTTGAAAGTTCTATGTACATACTAGATAGTAGTCCTCTGTCAGATATGTGATTTGCAAATATTTTCTCCTAGAATGAAGCTTTTGTTTTCACTCACTTAACAGGGTTTTTCCCAGATGAAAGGTTTTTCATTTTAATGAAGACTAATTTATCAATTTTTCCTTTGATGGATTGTGCTTTTGGTGTCAAGTCTGCTGTCTTCTTGAATTGAATTTTTATAATGATGTAATGTGTATATATTTTTTGCTCTGATGTTTACTTATTGAATATTAATATAGCCAGTCCGCTTTCTTTTCTTTATTGTCTGTGTGATAAGTACTTTCCATACCTTTCTCTCAACCAACATATATGTTTAAATGAATTTCTTATAGACAGCATATAGTTGGATTATGTTTTCTAATCCATTATTTCAATTTTTTTTTTCATTTATGTATTTAGGCTATTTAGACTTCATGTAATTATTTATATGCTAAGGCTTTAGTCTGCCTTTTTCATTTGTTTGTTTGCTTATTTGCTTTCTGATTGTTTCTCTCTTTTTTATTTCTGTTTTCTTTTTCCCATCTTCCTGTCAGTACTTGAACATTTTTTAGAATTCCTCTTTATTTGTAGTGGTTTTGGGTTTATCCCTTTGTGTGCTAGTTTAGTGACTGTTGTAGAAATCGCTATGTATGTACATAATATCACTTTCTGCTGGTGCTTTCATTTCACCAGATCAAGTAAAATGTAGAAAACGTGCCTCCTTTTTTTGTCCTTTTAAATTTTTCCATTTATAACATAACTTTCTGAATAGCTTCTTCTCTGCATATATTTTTTCCTTCAACCATAAAATGTAATTTAAAAAAAAAAAACTCAAGAGACGAAAGTATTTTATTTACCCATAGGTTTGCTTACAGTGCTTTTTCTTCTTTTCTACTGTTTCTAGATTTCTTCTTTTATTTTTTACTGTCTGTTTATAGAACTTTCTTTATCCTTTCTTTTAGTGTATGCCAGCTAGTGACAATTCTTTTGGTTTAC
>NW_004450070.1:0-1121 GCF_000243295.1 Trichechus manatus latirostris
ATACAAGTATATAGGTTATGCATTTCCAGCTGTTGGTAAGTTATTCTTAAATTACACATGTGAAAGTTCCAAGGAAAGAGACTTCATCTATTACCTAGCATGAAGTTAAAGTTGGTGCTCAGTAAATATCAATACCTACTGACTGCCTCAGTCACTAATGTCTGGTTTCACCTGAAACCACTGTTTCATGAAAGAGTCCACAAAGAGACTAAGGTATTAATAAAATTGGAACTCTTCTATTTCTTAATTTCTACTTAGTTCTTTCACTCAGTTGTAGATCCCTTGATTAGCTTTCTCTCTCTCCCTAAAGTGTTTTGAGGCATTCATTAAAGCCAGTTGATGATTCTTTAAATCTAAACTTTTCTACAACTCCCAGAGGTGGCTTAGCAAGGTCAGAACTGGAGTATCAGGACCCAGATCCTCTCAAACATATCCATTGTATCTCCCCCCACCCCATTTCCTTAGTGTGAGGACCTTCAACTCCCCAAAGCTGTCACCCTGATACTTTTTAGCAATATTGATGAAAGCCAGCAAACAACAACAATGACAAGTCCCTAAAATAGATTCACAGGGTTTGTGGTGGCTAAGAGCTGGGTTTGGCTAAAAATACAGTGCTTCTGCTCCCTCCATCATCCTTTCTTTGCTAGACTATAATTAAAGTCCACATCTGAAATTCTTATTGAGCGGCAAAGTCCCATGAGTGATTGGCATCTGGCATCCAAAAATACTCTGCAAAGAACAGTCTTCTCAGTGGCATATCCGACAGGCTTCGCTCGCTTTCAGTGCTCCTGGCTTTCCGATGAGTGGCAAGCCAATGGATGAACAAGAAGATTGCTTCAGCCTAATATCAAGCAGTCAGTTGGTTCTTCCATCAATGACTTGAAACAATTTCCCATGCCTACCCTCACTTACCCCACACTGGCACACGAGGGGAGAGGAGTGATAGGAGAAAAATCAGCCTCACTAATTGGAACACTTTTTGCCTCCGCCATTGCTAGGAAAGAGGGACTCAGCTTGGTTGGGAAAATGCATTTCCCTGGTGAGAAGAAGAATTGCACTTGCCTGCTGGTTCAAAAAGCATTAGTTTTTTTCCACAGAAATTTCACCCAGTCAGAGGATTT
>NW_004450071.1:0-1069 GCF_000243295.1 Trichechus manatus latirostris
CTCTCCTCCATTCTCCTCTCCTCTCCTCCATTCTCCTCTCCTCTCCTCCATTCTCCTCTCCTCTCCTCCATTCTCCTCTCCTCTCCTCCATTCTCCTCTCTTCTCCTCCACTCTCCTCTCCTGTCTTCTCCTTTCCTCTCTTCCCCTCCCCTCCTTCCCACCATCTCCCCTCTCCTCCCTTCCTCTTTGCTCTCCTTTCTGTCTCTCTCTTTCTCTGGCCTTGGGATTCAGAGTCTGGTTGCAGTACATCTGTGAGACAAGGTGGAGGACGGGGTCTGAGGGCCGCTCACTGTTCTGTATACAGATTTTGAATGATCTCCAACTTCTCACTTTCACCACTCACCTTGTCTGCTGTCTCCAAGTCATGACCTTCTCCATGGTTTGGCCAAGAAGGGTGGCTGCTGCACCCTCCAGGAAGGTTCTAGGTGGTCATGACTGCTACTCCGCTGCCTACTTTGCCTCATTGTCAGCTATTCTCTTTTATCAGCTTTAAGGTTTCCGGAAACTCTGAAATTCTTCTAGTGCTGAAGGACTCCTTTTCTTCCTTGTTAAGGGTTTATACCTTTTAGAAATTAATTTTAACGGGGTCTCCTAAGGGAGAGAAGGCAAACGCACGTGCCTTCTTAGTTAGAAATCTTGACTTTTCTTTCACCTAAAAACTTGCACTATTCCGTTTGGATCTTTGTCATTTCTTTTGAAGATAATTATTCTATAGAGTTTTGCTCTGGTGAACTCATGACGTCCTTTGTCCTGATGAAATATGATACATTCTTCTTCACTTGTCTCCACTCTGCAGTCCTGGCACTCCAGCCTAAGTGGGTGGTTTGAGGGTCTTCTCCCCAACTTTGCAAGTGTTTGCTCATTTTCACATGCTGAAATCCCACTTGTTGCCATCGGCAAGTTCTCTGAGAGCCTTTGATCACAGCAGCAGACTGGGTTTCTTTCATCAAGTCAGAGGTTCCTTAATAGAGAGGCCCACCTCCCTATCAAATCAGGGGCTTCCCAAGGATATGAATGATGATTTCCTAATTAAACAGGAGTGTCCTTATTAATAAGGAGCCTGGTGGAG
>NW_004450072.1:0-1121 GCF_000243295.1 Trichechus manatus latirostris
CAGCAGGGACTGCCGGGGTTCCAGATGTGCAGGTGTTTTTGCCACATAAATGTCCATGTAAAAATGATTTGCATATTCAGTTTCTCTTGGCAGCTCATGGATTCAGCCAGTAGTCGGGTGCTTTCCTGAAAACCTCAACTGAGAATTTCATTTCTTTAGAAAGGAGCCTGGGAGGGAGTGCTGACACACTGTGGGGATTGCAACCAATGTCACAAAGCAATTTGTGTATAAATTTATGAATGAGAAACTAATTTGCACTGTACACTTTCACCTAAAGCACAATAAAATATTTTTTTTTAAAAAAAAAGAAAGGAGCCTGCCCTGGGTCCACAGAAAACACAGAAGAACATGAAAGCAGCTTCAAACTATAAAGCAATCCCTGATTTCTTTGAAAGACACTGTGGGCCCTGGGGATTCTGTGAAAATCTTTGTGCCACCCAGGATAATAAAAGTAACCAGGATGCTACAAATGTCAATTAAGGAAAAATTAACAGACGATGAGCAAGTTTTATAAACTATGGATAAAAATATGAATCTTAACTAAAGGTAAAAACAGTGGCCATTGGTTTATTGTCTCTAATTGTTTCAGATATTCTTGTTGAATGTAGATGGACAAAGCAGTTACGTATGGGGTTCTCACTAAAGACCATGTACAGTGCACGAACCCAAAAACTGTGAGATTGAACAAGCAACCTGAAAGATAAAGACTAATGAATTCTTAACCCACTCTGGTTGTTTTAGGCTCCAGAGAACATTCTTCATACTCCTGCAGCATTTGGATGTGTATGTGTGTTTAATGGCCAAAGATATCATTGATTTCTTTCTTGGATAAATGGAGAAAAAAACTAAATTGAGGGAAAGAATCATATTTTTGTCAATCAAGGCATCTGCTCCACAGTTTAATCTTCTTAATAAATCCTAGTGTTTTGACTGTGAAACAATAGGTTTGGGTATTTGATATATAAATATACTGCTGAGATTCTCTCTTGATCATGCCACATGAAATCAAAGAAATAAACCCTGCCGGCTTTTAAAAATGTTAGTTTATCTCATTCTTCATTCAAAAATTCACATATATTTGAGAAGAAGCCAGGCTCCCAAAGTATATACTATAGGACATT
>NW_004450073.1:0-1083 GCF_000243295.1 Trichechus manatus latirostris
AAACCAACAAATATACAATCAATAAATAAAGAAAATAATACCTGAATGTCTCTGAGACAGCAAACAATTTCAAAACATAGGAAAAAAAAAAAAAAGCAAGACCAGATGACTCCAACAAGTGATCAAAATGAAGAATCAGATGACCTTCCAGTAGAAGAAAAGAAGAGGAGGAAAACTACCTGATATGGAATTCAAAAGACTAATATTTAGGGGTCTGCAAAAGATTAGGAAAGAGATCAAAGAAAATACAGATAAAACCAAGGAAAACATAGTCAAAATCAAGGAAAACACAGACAAAGCAATAGAAGAATTTAGGAAAATAATACAAGAACAAAACATTAAAACAAACAAACAATTAGAAATCATACAAAAACAGCAACTAGAAATACAAAATATAAACAACAACATTTCAAAAATGGACAACTCAGTAAAAGGTGTCAGGAGCAAATTTGAAACAATGGAAGACAGAATCAGTGAGACTGAAGACAAATCTATGGATGCTACTTTGTTTGAGGAAACATCAGAGAAAATAATGAAGAAAACCTAAGAATTATGTGGGACATGACGAAGAGCAAAGATTTGTGTGATCGGAGTTCTAGAACAGTGGGATAAAGTAGAAAACACAGAGAGGATTGTAGAAGATCTACTGGTAGAAAACTTACCTAATATCATGAAAAACAAAAAGCTGACCATCCAAGAGGCTTAACAAACCCCATATAGGCTAGCCCTCCCAAAGAAGTCACCAAGATATATCCTAATCACACTTGCCAAAACCAAAGACATAGAAAGAATCCTGAGAGCAGCTCAAGAAAAAAGAAAAGTCACTTAAAAGAGGAAACAGTAGACTAAACTCTAATTATTCAGCAGAAACTATGCAAGCAAGGAGGCAATGGGATGACATATATAAAATTTTGAAAGAAAAAAACTGCTAACCAAGAATAATACGTCCTGCAAAACACTATCTCAAACACATTAGTGAAATTAAGACAATTCCAGATAAACAGAAATTAAAGGAATTTGTAAAAACCAAACCAAATTTACAAGAAATATTAAAGGGAGTCCTTTGGTTAGAGAACCAACAAC
>NW_004450074.1:0-1120 GCF_000243295.1 Trichechus manatus latirostris
GTATAGACTATTGTTTCTACACCTCAGCACTATTGACTTTTTACACCAGATACTTCTTTGTTGTGGAGGATGACCTGTACATTGTAAGATGTTTAGCAGAATCTCTGATCTCTCTCTCTCCACTAGATGCCAATAGCAACCTCCTTCCCATTGTGACAATCAAAAATGTCTCCTGATATTTCCCAGTGCTCCCTGGGAGGCAAAATCTTCCCCATTTGAAAACCACTGCTGTAAATACATGAAAAAGAAAACAGACTTTGCAGCAGAGAATTATTTTTCAGGAGGATATACCTGGTAGCACTGGAGAAAGTATGAGGGGAAGGAAGACAAACCAAGGTAGAGACTTGGAGAAGGATAGAGGTCATATTTGAAAGATAGAAACACAGTGACCAATTGGGAAATTAAGTGAGTTGTCTTTGATTTAATTATAGGAAATGTTTATTAAGTTGGTGTTATATGCTAAGCACAGTGTTTATTGCTATAGATATTTAGACCAGTGATGCATTTAAATTGCTTGCAGTCTGGGAAGAGAGTTAGAAAAGGAAACAATTATAGTCATGTATGAACTGCATAGGGGAAAATTAACCCGGGTGATTGAAAGGGGAAGGCGGAGAAGCAGACAAGAAAGACTTCCCACAAGATTGACCAAAGAGGAGTTAATCACATTTATAAGGGTGTGGGAGAGATATTCTACTTAGAGGAAACAGCAGGTGCAGAAGTATGGAGTAGATAGATGTGTGTGTGTGTTTCTGAGTATAAGTGTGTGAGTCTGTGTGTGTGAGAGAGAAATAGAGAAAGAGGAAGAGAGGGAGAGAGAATGACACATTTAGGAAAACGTAAATAATTTTATCTTACTGGAACAAAGATATCTAATGGAAGACTAATACAGAGATGAAGCTAGAGAAGAGGACAGGGACAAAATTACAACTAGCCTTAGAAGGTAGTTTAACTGGGAAGAAATTTAAATTTTATCCTGAGATTAATAAGAAAGATTTTAAGCTGCAGAATGGCATGATTAAATTAGTGTTTTAGAAAGATGACTCTGGAAGTAGTGAGAAGAAGATACTGGAGATAAGGCTAGATTAGAGGCAGAAAACTCGGAGATTATCGCAGATAACCA
>NW_004450075.1:0-1120 GCF_000243295.1 Trichechus manatus latirostris
AGTTTACAATTCAAGTTAGTCTCTCATACAAAAATTTATACATACACTGTTATATGACCCTAATTGCTCTTCCTATACTGTGACGGCACACTCCTCCTTTCCACCCCTGATTTCCCGTGTCCATATCAATGGTAATCTGATCTAAATAATCCAGGTATTTTATAGGCCATTTTACTGTGTTCTCTTGATTTTAAGATGGATAGTTCTTTTCTTTTAATCGTTTTAACATTTTTTAAATTGAGGCTTATCTTATAATCAATATGTACATTTAGTTCATAAGTGCAATAAATATTTTTTGAGACCCAAGTAGGGGCCAAGCACTTGGAGATATGAACAAAATATAAATGTGAACAATAAACATATATTGTTCATAGGACCTAAAGTTATGCTTTCTTGGCACTTACACTGAAGCAGGGGGAGGCAGACAGTTAACAGAATATAGTCTGTCAGAGTCGGTAATAATGACTCTGAAGAAAAACAAAACAGAGCAGTGACTTAGAGGGTCATGGTGGTTTGCAATTTTAAGGGTGGTTGGGAGGTCCTTCCAGAAGATGACCTGGGAGCAAAGACCTGAGGCAGAGGAGGGAGCCAGCAAGCAGAGAGGCAGAAGCAGAAGGTCCGGGCAGAAGGAAGGGCAGATGCAAGATCAGGTGCAAAGATGCAGCTCTTTGTCAGTGTGACTTTTTGTTTCTTCCCCGCAAAGCCGTTACTAACGCGACACTGTCCTCGAATCACAGAGATGCCATATTTGTAGATGTGTTAGTTTGCTAGTGCGGCTGTAACAAAAACGACCACAAGTGGGTGGCTTTAACAAATTTATTTTCTCTCAGTTTCGGAGGCTAGAAGTCCACATTCAGGGCACCAGCTCTGGGGGAGAAATCCGTGTCTCAGTTTCTCTAGTGTTCTAAGTTCTTTGGAGATCTCCATGTGGCATAATCTTTCTCCCCATTTGAGTTTCCTTGCTTCTGTGCCTAATCTGCTATTTTTGTATCTCAAAAGTGGTTAGGTTTAAGACATACACTACACTGTCAGGGCCTCAATAACATAACAGAGAAAACTCTCTTCCCAAACAGAATTACCCAAACCCATTGCTGTCAAGGCAATTCCAACTCATAATGAC
>NW_004450076.1:0-1120 GCF_000243295.1 Trichechus manatus latirostris
CCATCACAACCAGGACATCAACCCAATTATTTATGAGCTTCCTGAGAGTTGAAACCATACCTGATTCACCTTCATACCCACTGTGCCAAGCCCAGTACTTGCCATAAGGGCAGAGCCTAGTACGTATTTATCAAATTACATTGTTGTATTCCAATTCTTCTACCAAAAACACACTCCGAGGTCCCACTTGAGAGTCATTTGACGTTACCACAGTTACATTTATCAGTCATTTAACCTGGGTCAGCCAGCAGCCCTGGGTCTATTCTATGGGAAAGCTTTGGAATCTGAACTTTAATTGTTAATTCAGGGGAGATTGGGCAGGTTGGGGCAGCAGTAAAGATCCCACATAAGTACTTGATGGCTCCTTGTCTCATGCCACGAACTACAGATGGAATTTCTCTAAGCTTCTCTTTCTCTCTAGCACTAATTATAATAAGAACCAGTTACAATACCAGTTTAATCCTGCTGACTCTCACCTTTTTCTTCCCTACCACTTTCCAACTAAAGACTCTCCTTGACATTCAATTTAAGTATTGGCAAGAAAATGAGAATTGATGGGGACAGAAATAAATAAGTGTGTGCGAGTGTGTGTGTGTGAGTTTTTGGAACAGTATAAGCAAGGTAGAAGTGGTAAAGGAAGCATAATAAGACCCCTGGAAAGGGTATATGATTTATCTAAGATCTGAGACTTGTCTGGTTTAAAAAATATATACTTGAACAAATAGGTGCTGGTGAAGAGAGAGCTAGAATGAAGAGAGGGTATGGGTATAAAATCAAGTGTGAAAAACCAAAACCAGTTGTCACTGAGTCACCTCTGACTCATGGGGACTGCATGTGTGTCAGAGTAGGACTGTGCTCCACAGAGTTTTCAATGGCTGGTTTTTTGGAAATAGATCACCAGGCCTTTCTTCCAAGGTGCCTCTGGGTGAACTCAAACCTCCAGTCTTTTGGTTAGCAGCCACCTAGGGGCTGTCCTACCAAGGGGCTTCATATCACCAGCATTAAAAACAAATGAACAAACAAAACCATTGCCTTCGAGCAGATTCTGACTCATGGCGACCCCATGAGTTGGTCATAAGTCACCCAGCCCAGTCTTGTGTTTTTAACTTAAGAAGATTTG
>NW_004450077.1:0-1116 GCF_000243295.1 Trichechus manatus latirostris
GTCAGCGGTTCGAAACCACTAGACATTCCGTGGGAGAAAGATGTGGCAGTCTACTTCAGTGAAGATTTACAGCCTTGGAAACCCTATGGAGGCACTTCTATTCTGTCCTGTAGGTTCACTATGAGTTGGAATCAACTCGACAGCAGTGGGTTTGGTTTTTGGTAATGGGAACAGAGGACCTGCTCTATAAAAACTTAGACTGTTGTTCCCATGAACCTTTTCGGGAATGGGATCTAAAGCACAGATGCCTCAAGGTCCGTGTTAACAACATTATCAGCCGTCAACATTTGGGCAACCTTCATTTCTTTCTCCAAATGACTTTAAAATGTATTTGCATGGGAAGGAAAATGTTCTTGGTCCATTAGGTCTCATACCATGATAATGAAATTTGTAAGAACTGTGAGTGAAAAAATAGCAACCTGGGAGAGCTCATCTTGGTATTTGTACAAGGTGACACTCATGGAATTTTCCTTCATCTAGTAGGGCTCCAACAGGAGTTCAGAGCTTTTGAGGACATATGATAAGGCTCAAATGGTGGCATGGAGGCCTGGAGGAAGACATACCCAGGGGACAGGTTGAGCCCTAGGAGGCAGAATCCACTGCAGACTGTGAAGGAGGCTTAGGCAGGTAGGTGAGACATGGCCTAGGTTCTGGCAAAAGATGAAAACTGGGATGGGGCATTTACCAGGCAAAAGCTTTCCAAAGTGTTTATAGAAAGGTTATGATGGTAGAACCCTGGATTCTGAAACCCAAGTTCAGTCCTCTTCATTTCCATAGGGTTGCTGCTGAGCTAATAAAATCCAGAAATAACATTCCTAACATAAAACTATGGTGACAAGTTAGCAAAAATATATGTGGGGCCTGTGGTTCACAGTTGTTTGTTATCTTGGGTCTGCCACTGTTGAGTGGGACAGAGCTAAGCTTTTCTGAAGCCTCTCAAGTACATTGCATGATAGAGTTGGAAGAACCACTGGGTGGAACAGTGGCACGGGAATATCAGACATTTCTTTGCCATATCTCCATGGAGGTAAAGAGAGAAAAGTGGTGACTAAAAATCCTTACTTCCGTATGAAGTAACTGAGACTCCATGAGACTTCAAGGGTGCTTCTGGCAGCC
>NW_004450078.1:0-1119 GCF_000243295.1 Trichechus manatus latirostris
CTTATCAGACAAGCCTCAAGTTCTTGACAGAAGTGCTGCTATTGGCATCTTGGCTCCCATCTTTCTGGTCTCAATTTCATTCCATGAATAAGGCTCCAGTTCCCCGTCAGTGTGTATATGTACATAGGAGAGGCAGTAGCGAGGTCTTGAAGACTTCATCTACATCTTAAGAAACTAGCAAAACCTTGAAGAGTATCTTACATAAAACATAGTTGTTTAATAGTGGAAATGTACATCAGAACCTCTAATTACCTAGAATGCCAGAAGAAGAAGTGTAGAAACATTTTCAGTAGTAATATGCATTAACATTTTTGGAACACTAGGTCTTCAAAGTACACAGCTTGGGAAACTGTAATAAAATATTCACAATATTAGATTATATTTCAGAAAATTTAAGTTCTAATCTTTTATCACACTTCTATTATGATTTCCTTTGCTCTCTATATTGACTCCTCTAGTAAATATACACTTGTACATGTATTTTATCTCATAGGATCAATATTCTCTATTATCACACTTTTTCTGTTGAAAAAAGTAACATCTTTAAATTTCAAACCTATAACATTTTCCCCCGATGGTTATTAATAAAGTGACCAAAAGCTGATATTTGGAAAGACAAAGAAAGTAGCCAATGGCTTATATAATCCAAAAAATGAATAGACATGTTCTATCATTTTTAGATGAGTATAAGATATTAGTATTTACTTAAGAGCTTTCTTTTCTTTAATGAGTTTAAAAAGCAGCTTTGTTCTTCTACTAGATGAGTCTTCCTCAATTTACACATAATGAAATCAGAAAATACATAGAAATATTTCACATGTTCACTGTATAATTGATGCAGAGTTATGAATGAGCCAGGGATATGTCTACTCTCTATTCTGAAAGAGAATGTATACATTTCCTCTTTTGATCCATTTTAATGCTCTAAGAGTCACTATCTTAATTAAAAATTACTTATACATGGAATTAGTCTTTTGATTTTTATCAAATTAAACAGGGTTTTCTTAAGGCTAGTTTTATTTCATGACTCAATCATTTTTCTCCTAACTTTTAGAATATTGTGATTTATGAACATATCTAGTTATAGGCAAAATTAAAATTTGAATTCTGCAATTTAGT
>NW_004450079.1:0-1118 GCF_000243295.1 Trichechus manatus latirostris
CACTTCTGAAATTATATAATGCTGTCATCTTCAAGAGCAAGTGTCAGAGTCTCTTCTGACATCCGTTTTGGTCTTTTCTTTCTTTCCTGTCTTTTTATTGACCTCTGGCTATCTTCATGTATGATGTCCTTGATGTCATTCCACAACACATCTGGTCTTCAGTCATTAGTGTTCAATGCGTCAAATCTATTCTTGAGACGGTGTCTAAATTCAGGTGGAATATACTGAAGGTCGTACTTTGGCTTTCGTGGACTTGTTCTAATTTTCTTCAGTTTCAACTTGAACTTGCTTATGAGCAATTGTTGGTCTGTTCTACAGTTGGCTCCTGGCCTTGTTCTGAGTGATGATACTGAGCTTTTCCATCATCTCTTTCCACAGATGTAGTCAATTAGATTCCTGTGTATCCCATCTGGTGAGGTCCATGTGTATACTCACCATTTATGTTGCTGAAAAAAGATATTTGCAATGAAGAAGTTGTTGGTCTTGCAAAATTCTATCATGTGATCTCTGGCATTTTTTCTATCACCAAGGTCATATTTTCCAACACAGATCCTTCTTTGTTTCAACTTTTGAATTCCAACCACCAGTAATTATCAATTATACTTCCTGATTGCATATTCAATCAATTTCAGACTGCAGAAGTTGGTAAAAATCTTCAGTTTCTTCGTCTTTGTCCTTAATGGTTGGTGCACAAATTTGTATAATAGTTGTATCAACTTGTCTTCCTTGTAGGTGTGTGGATATTATCCGATCAGGGACAGTGTTGTACTTCAGGATAGATGTTGAAATGTTCTTTAAGAGGATGAATGCAACACCACTCCTCTTCAACTTGTCATTCCCAGCATAGTAGACATGATTGTCTGATTTAAAATGGCCAATACTAGTCCACTTCAGCTCTCTAATGCCTAGGACATTGATGCTTATGCGTTTTATTTCATTTTTGATGATCTCCAATTTTGGTAGATTCATGCTTTGTACATTTCACATTCCGATTATTAATGAATGTTTGCAACTATTTTCTTCTCATTTTGAGTCATGCCATATCAGCAAATGAAGGTCCCGAAAGCTTGACTCCATCCAGGTCAGTAAGGTTGATTCTACTTTGAGGAGGCAGCTCT
>NW_004450080.1:0-1118 GCF_000243295.1 Trichechus manatus latirostris
TGAATGAGTAGCTTGCTACTTTTTGTTCCCATGGTATCTTTATGTGCCACAGACAGTTTTTTTTTGGGGGGGGGGAGAAAACATTGAATTGACAAGTTCACCATTTGAGTACATTATCAAGAGCCTTTAAAAGTCTTTATCCTTTCGTTTTAAAATTTAAAGCTTTTACACAATAGCATTTCAGGGGCAGTGTGAGATTTAGACTTCACAAGTCCTCAAAATACTTTTGGGGTAAATGGTGAAATAAAAATTCTGGAGCACTCATTAACTTTTGCCAGGGTATAGAGTACATATGAAACACAATTCACATCACCACTCCATTAGAAATGATGAATAGCCTCGTGGTTTTTAGGTATGACAATAAGGCAACTGTTATAGTTCCCAGTTATGGGGAACCTTTGAGGCTGGTTGACTGGTATTAGAGCTGTGGGTAGTTTTTTTTTTATTATCTTTGAGAAAAAATGCTTTTAAGTTACCAAAACCCAAACCCACTGCCGTCGATTCGATTCCGACTCCTAGTGACCCTATAAGACGGAGTAGAACTGCCCCATAGTGTTTCCAAGGCTGTACATTTTTATGCAAGCAGACCGCCACATCTTTCTCCCTGCTGAGCGGCTGATTGGATTTGAACTGGTGACCTTTCCAAGCACTTTAACCACTGCACCACCAGTTTAAGTTAAGCAGGATTTAATTGTATTTATGCTTGTTACATTCTTCTATGGTTGTGTTTATTTTCCTGCTGGTCTTATTTTATGTTATTACAATTTAATATGTTGTAAAACATTTAGGACACTTAAAAAAAATTAAGCTTGGTGTAACACAGCCACACTGTAGTGAGTGTGTATTGTGATCGTTGCATGGAATCTAAAAACATAGGAATTCTAAAGTATACGTAATAATGTCATTTTTTGCCAACACTACTGTGAATTGCTTTTGTTTTTACCCATGTGAGGAAATGTAAAAAAGACAGTATTTTACGTGAAAGTAATATATTGTGCGTATAGCTTTTTAGAGCATTTAGAGATTGAGTTTTCTTAGCAACTTTCCCCCTTTTACTCTTCTGTAAGGGTTGTGTGTGTGTGTGCACACACTTATTTGTCAAACACTGGGCATAGGGT
>NW_004450081.1:0-1064 GCF_000243295.1 Trichechus manatus latirostris
TGGGTTGTTTGTGACACTTACTACAGCCACCAGTGCAGGTCAGTAATCAGTAGCACTGAACTTTTAATCCCAAAGCAGAGACAGTGTATTATAAGTAAGTGAGTGCAGTCAGTTTGGAGTTTGCAGAGAAAGCCTGATTTTGGCTGTGATTCTTTTTAATAATTAAAAAAGAAAAAAATGTTTCTCAGCTGGAAAAGAAGCCACACACCTAATGAAGATGACGCTGAATTCCAGCTGCCTCCCCAAGAGACTGAATCCAGTCCCTTCCCACAGCAGCAGTCCTGTAGGAAGATAGATGAATGATGGCTCAGCACTGAGGCAGTACATGCAGCATCATTTTTATGTACATTATAAGTGCTAGATAGGCATCCATGACCACCTCTTCACCCCTCCGAGTACATTTTTTCCCCTCTGTCCCTCTCTCACTCTCCCTTGCTCTCGCTCTCTCCCTCTTTCTTGCTCCCTTTCTTGACACCTGCCTTGTCTTTCCTGGTCAGGGTGTTCTCCTCAACTTTGCTGTGTGTTCCATGTCCTCATGACACCACCCTCCTCAGTGGGTAGAAAAAAAACCAGAAACTCTTCCCTTCCTTGACTGTCCCCAGGATCAGAGAAATGAATATATTTTCTTGAGTAAAGCCTGCAGGCATGCTGCTTCTGCAATACGCCAGACTTGTCAGCCAGAGAGGGTGCGCAGGAACAATCTGTCTGGAAGCAGGAAGAGCTGGGAGTTGGAGACACAGCCAACTGACCCTAACCTACACGGTGGAGACAAGACGCCTCCATGGCTCTGGGAACATAGAGGGCGAGCATCTTCGGCTGGATTCTCAGGAGAAGCAAGACCAGTAAAGCATCTAGATAGCCACAGAAAGAGTTTTCTATCAAGGAAATGGCTCAGGTGGTTGTAGAGGCTGGAACGTCCCACCTCCGTAGTGCAGGCTGGAGGTTACTCCTGATTCACGTAGCCTCACGGTCTGGAGAGCCCAACACCAGCAGGTCAGAGAGCACAGATCTCGCTCCCAGGCTGCGAAGTTGGAAGGATCCCAAGATTGGCGGGCGTGACCACA
>NW_004450082.1:0-1091 GCF_000243295.1 Trichechus manatus latirostris
ATATTGCTCAAAGAAAGAAAAGACTTCAATGGAAAGACAATCTACATTTATAGACAGCAAGACTTACTATAGTTAATATGACAATACTACCAAAACTGATCTACAGATTCAACACAATTCCTATCAAAATTCCATCTGCCTGTTTTACACAAGTTGACAAGGTGATCCTAAAATTTATATTAACATAAAGTGACCCAGTTTAACCAAAACAATCTTGAAAAAAATAGAACCAAGTTGGAGGACTCACACTTTGTGATTTCAAAACTTACCACAAAGCTACTGTAATCAAGACAGTGTAGAGTAGCCTAAGGATCTATGGGACAGAATTAAGAGCCCAGAAAAAAATTATGACATTTATTTTCAATTGATTTTTGAAGAGGGCACAAAAGCAATTCAGTGGGGGAAAGAATAGTCTTTTCAACAAATTATGTTGGGACAACTGGATATCCACATGCCAAAGAATGAAGTTGGACCCCTACCTCACAGCATACGTAAAAATTAACTCAGAATGGAACAAGGAATTAAATATAAGAGCTAAACCTTTAAAACTCTTAAAATAAAGCATAGGTATAAATCTTCATGACCTTGGATTAGGCAATAGTTTCTTAAATAAGATACCAAAAACGCAAGCAACAAAAGAAAAGTAAGTAAATTGGACTCCCCTTAGATTGAAAACTTTTGTTCTTCAAAGGCACCATAAGAAGGTGAAAATGTAACTCGAAAAATGGGAGAAAATATTTGAAAATCATATAAGTTATAGGTGACTTTTTTACAGAATATATAAAGCACTGTTACAACTCAGCAATATAAAGACAAATAGTTCAGTTTAAACAATGAGCAAAGGATCTGAAAAGACATTTCTCCACAGAAGATATACAAATGGCCAACAAGCTTATGAAAAGATGCTCAGCATCATTAATTATCAGGGAAATGCAAACCAAAACCACTTAGATACCACTTCACTCTCATAAAGATGGCTATAATAAAAAAATCAGATAATAACAAGTTTTGACAAGGATGTAGGTAAATTGGAACCCTCATACATTGCTGGTGGGAATGCAAAATGCTGCAGCTGCTTTGGAAAACAGTTT
>NW_004450083.1:0-1117 GCF_000243295.1 Trichechus manatus latirostris
GATTGTAAACAGTCTAAATCTGAAGCCAGCATCATATGTGTATAGTACTGTGCTCTGCAGTTGCATGAGGGCTCAACTGCTTGGGGATAGGTTTTGATCCCACTGTAGTTTATTTTTATATAAACTTCATTACATATTTTTCTAGATCAATGAAGCAAATAAACATCTTAAAGAAACCAAGAAATTAAATTATACTCTCTCTGGCGAAGCAAGTAAATATAAGGTAAAAATCCCTTTTCTTCTGGGTTACGACCTAAAAACATAAGGAAAAATCATGAGTAATCATTATAAACCTCAATATGCTTTGTGCAGGATAAGATCAAAACACTTGAAGGAATTAACAAAAAGCTGGATGGCATAACTCAAAGTATGCGTGTAACACTGGAATCAGAGAGAGAGCAGAATATCAAGGATCAGGACTTGGTAAGAGTTTTGCTGCTAAATGTTATTATAATTTGGCTTTTGAGCCTTTTTGGCACATTGAGTGAAGTCAGTGCTATGTGCTGTCAACCACAGTAAGAGTGGAAGTCTGGGAAGCTGAACCTTATTTCAGGTATTAATACCACAACGACTTATTATTTTTAAGTACCTAGCAAGCATTTTTTTACACCACTTAGTAATACTCATATCACTTGGCACTTCTTTTAGAGAAGATTTAAGAGACACAACTGTAGATTTCTAGCCAAGCTGAACAGTAGTACCCCTTCTTAAGGCAGAAGATAGAACTTGGGTAAGCTTTGTTTTGTATGCCATTAAGGAAAACCATTGATTTGAGTTGTTTGGCTTGAAAGATTTTCCATCATCTTTGCTTTCCCCTTGCCCTCTGCTAATCTGTCTTATCTCATAAGCAGAAAACTTGTGGATGTCACCAAGATATGTATGCCTTCAAGTGATTGATTTGACTCCTCACTTCTGTATTTCTTCTAGTCCCAAATTGGATCAATTCTTTTTATTTGAACTATAGGGGCTAGTTATAGAATATGGTTTGTTGATGGTTTTCTTAGCATATCACACAGTGTTCTCGCTGAAATCCTAATTTGTGTGTTATTTCTATCCTACTTGCAGATATTGAAAAATGAAAAATCTATAGAAAACTTAAAATGCATTGTTTCAATGA
>NW_004450084.1:0-1116 GCF_000243295.1 Trichechus manatus latirostris
CTTTCCCTTTTTCCTCCCGATCAGTTCTGAGTCAGTCATTTTAAACCTCTGTGACTTTGAATTGTAAGTAGTTTGATAAGTCAGCATTTCCTGCTGCTATAATTTTACTGAACGATGTCCCCAAGCTACTACATAAACCAGTGCAATTTGCTGGCTATATATTTGGATGCCTTTGTTCTTTTTTTTTTTTAAAGCTAAATTCTAGCAGTGCCTTCATTGTAACCAGGTAATACCCCTGTTACCAGCCCATTATAAATAAATAAAAATTAAAAGCCTAGTCATGAACACAGAGCCTTACTAGGAAAAGTTTCTACCTTCCATTGTCAAAGTGGCTCATTATGAAGGTTTATAAGCACAGGTCATCTGACATATATAAGACAATTTTATATAAGAAGTTTTTCCATTGCATTTTGTACACCTCTCATGAAGAAGGTGGAACTGAAAATCAGCTCTTAGATTCTATGGACCATTAACCAACCCAGTGTTACAGCAAGGTCATCTGCCTGTGACTTCTCCTCTGGGTGGGCTCAGGGGACAGTTATCCCAGGACCTCAGCAACTGAGAGCTGTTTAGTAGTCAGGGGAAGCCAAAGTATTAGATGGTGGGACGAGGGTGTTCAACTGTCTACATGCATACACTGGCATGGCAGGGGCCACCTAGCTGCTCCCGGCAAGTTGTTAAAAGTGTGTGAGAAATACAGGTGTGCTTTTTTTAGGAGGTAGGGGTCTGGCCTTACTAACAATAAAGACAAAGAAGCATATGACCTGGAGTACGTACGAGCTCCTCGGCTTGCTCTGGTGCTTTGACTCTTTTGGGAAGGATGTTTGTTCTCGTGCCTGTATACACTGTGGAGCTCATGCTGTTCAAGACTCGCTATTGCAATTAAAACTGGTTTGTAAGTCTGGGCTGACTGTGGCCTATTGCTGGACCTCATAGGTATGTGCAGCTAGTATAGGTAAAAATAAGACTGGAATTAACAAAGGAAACCCTAACTAATTGTAAATTTCACTCCAGACTTCTATGCATGGATTATATTACATCCAAAAAGAAAAAGAAGATAATTTTTTTTCTGTGCCTGATTGTATTTCTAGTGTTAAATAAATAATCTATAACAAT
>NW_004450085.1:0-1063 GCF_000243295.1 Trichechus manatus latirostris
GTCTTCATGATGTATTGTCCCCTTAATCATTATATAGTGTCCTTCTTTGTCTTTTGTGGTAGATTTTGTTTTAAACTCTATTTTATCTGAGATCAGAGTTGTCACTTCTGCTCTTTTTTAGTAGTTGTTAGCTTGATATATTTTTTCCAACCTTTGACTTTTAATAAATTCACACCTTTGTTTCTAAGGTGTGTCTCTTGTTGACAACATGTTGATGGATCCTGTTTTGTTATCCATTCTGTCACTCTCCGTCTCTTTGTGGGTACATTGATTCCATTTACTTTCAGTGTAATTATTGATAGATGTGAGTTTGTTGCTGTCATTTTGTAGTGCTTTTTTTTGTGCTGCTTAAGTTTTCTATGTTCTTCATACCCTCTGTGCTGAGTTACTTTTGTTGGTGGATTTTTTTTTTCATTTATTTTGTTTTTGCTGAGACTTTATGTTCTTCCTGTTTTTTTTATGAGTATGTTTGTTGACTTTATTTTTGGTTACCATGAATTTTACCCTTATCTTTCTAAGTTTGAAGCAGTCTACCATTACTTGGCATTGCCTTGCAGTCCTCTCCATTAGAAGGTTCTATACCTATGCCGTTTAAT
This sequence comes from Trichechus manatus latirostris, assembly GCF_000243295.1. Taxonomy (NCBI): domain Eukaryota; kingdom Metazoa; phylum Chordata; class Mammalia; order Sirenia; family Trichechidae; genus Trichechus; species Trichechus manatus. The sequence goes on from NW_004450085.1 coordinate 597, forward strand.
CCTTCTTTTATTGTTTTGAGGTTGTTGTCATTTACTGATTAACTGCTCTGATGCCCTGCTGTATTTCTTTTGGTTTTGGATAGTCCCCGTGAGTTCATTTCCTAGGTTTGTATCTGGCCGGTATGATCTTGCATCCTAGCTTCTGCCTGTGAGCTGAAGCTGTTTGTCCTCAGATTAAAGAACTCCCTTTAATAATTCTTGTAAGTTTGGTTTGACTTTTACATAGTCCATTAATTTCTGTTTATCTGGAAATGATCTAATTTCACCATCAAATTTGAACGAGAGTTTTGCAGGATATATTATTCTTGGCTGGCAGTTTTTTTCTTTCAAGATTTTATGTATGTCATTCCTTTGCCTTCTTGCCTGCATGGTTTTTGCCAAATGATCTGAGCTTAGTCTTACTGTTTCTCTTCTGTATGTGACTTCTTGTTTTCCCAAGCTGCTCTCAGGATTCTTTGTTTGTCTTT
>NW_004450086.1:0-1116 GCF_000243295.1 Trichechus manatus latirostris
ACTCTATCCTATAGTGTCACTGTGAGTCAGAATCGACTCCATGGCAATGGGTTTTTTGTGTTTTATAGGTGATTTTTAGGAGTCCTGGTGGTGCAGTGGGTGAGCACTTGACTGCTAATGGAAAGGTTGGTGATTCGAACCCGCTAGCTGTTTAGCATGAGAAGGATGTGGCAGTCTGCTCCCATAAAGCTTTATTTACCGCCTTCAAAACCTTGTGGGGTAGTTCTACTCTGTCTTATAAGGTCGGTATGAGTCAGATTCGACTTGATGGCAGTGGGTTTGTTTTTGTTTGTTTTGTATAGTTGATTTACTTTCCTGAAATAGAATGTTCTATAGTGTGACTATGCTGTAATTCTTCATTTTGCTGTCAGTGAAATTTGAGTTGTTTTCAGATTTTTTTCTATTATGAAAAGTGCTACTGTGAACCTTCGCGTTCATGTCAAATGATGCACATTTTCAAGTGCTTCTCATATCTAGGAGTAGATTACTCAGATGTGGAGCATCAATATGTTAAAACTTCCAAGACAATGCCAAATTATTTTTCAGCAATATACAAATTCCCATCACTTTACATCAGGCCACTACTTGATATTTCCAGGCTTAGAAATTTCTGCTAATATAGTGGGTATAATATGATTGTCTGTATGAACTTAATTTTTATATCCCTGATTACTAATGATGTTTACATCTTTTCATATATTTCTTTGCCATTTAGATTTATTCCATGAAATACCTACTCAAGTCTTTTGCTCATTTTTACTATTATTTGTCTTCATTGAATAATAGGTGTTTTAAAAAATACATTTTCTTTTTATAATCCTTAATGCATTATGTGTGATTTGACTTTCTTCTTCTCCTTTCAGGCTTGCTTTTGTTTTTTTGTAGTACTTAGTTTTTAATATCCTCTGGTGAACTGGAGTTATTTATGGTATCATCTCATGAACTAAAACATTTAATTTTAACATAATCAATTTTATCAGTTGTTCTAGGTTTAGGTCTTTTGTATCATGCTTAGGAGATCCTTCCTTAATCTCATTAAAGACATTCTTCTATATTTTCTTCTAGAATCTTACATATTGGTCTTTCGTATTTATTCTTCTAATCCATCTGGAATAG
>NW_004450087.1:0-1110 GCF_000243295.1 Trichechus manatus latirostris
TTTAGTATAAAGTTAAACAGGCAGCCACTTCTGCTAGCCATTTCCTCCCCATCCCATCATTTTTATTTATTTATCTACCTAAAACCTTTTAATAATTCATTTGACTTTTAAGAATAGTTGTTATTCAAAACAAAACCAAAAAAAAAAAGAAGAAGAAAACATAATTTCTAAATTGTTTTAATTGCTTAAATGGCTCAAAAACTGTTGGGTTAATTTTATAAAAGTAATGCTATAAGCACTTAAGAAGCTGAATTCTGTTTTCTGACAAATCCAATTTGCTTTTCACACTTTGTGTTGAAATATCAGAGAGGTATGAACTATTCCAAGAATATTCACCCATGGGTATAGTTAGTTGTTCAACAACAAGCAGATCACATAGTCCAGGCTAAGCCACTGGCAATAAGACCCAATTTAAATTGCCTGATGCCCAAATCTGAGAATTTCAGAAGCAGTCAACATATGCAAAATGTAACACATATTACGAATTGTCATTAAAAAAATATAAGCACTTGTGAGCTTTTTAAAACTAGAAGTATACTGAACAGAGAATTCTCAAGTTGTCTCAACTTTGGTTCCAGATACCTTTTATCAAATGCAAAGACTGATCTTGATGACAGTTCAGAGAAATGATCACATTGCCATCCCCCATTGCTATCACATAAGGTGCAGTCAACTTTTACAAACTGTTTATAATAAATGAAATACAGGCCTGTTCAGAAAAAGAGTTCACATAGCAGGCCTAAGGCTGCTATTCTTAGAAGGGTCTGCTTGTAAGGTTGGCCCTTGGCTAGCATCTGGAAACCACAATGATACAAAGAGTTCCCTAACTGATAAGGTTATTTTGCTGGCCTTGGCTGTTTGTATAAACAATATGATTTACGGTGAACACCTGCTTTCCTTCTGAGAGTCTGGAATTTTAGTAGTGGTTGCTGGACAGAGAATGCCTCCATGGCCAGCCCAAATAAGAACCCTGAACTCTGAGACTCAATCAGGATTCCCTGGGCAGAAACACTGCACACATGTGGCTGCATTTTCACTGCTGAAGGGAGAGTGTGCCCTGTATAACATCCCACAGCGGGGCAAGAGCACAGGAAGCCTGCAGATGGCTGC
>NW_004450088.1:0-1071 GCF_000243295.1 Trichechus manatus latirostris
AGGAGATTAACTTTATCCTGCAAGTTTTTATGAAGGGATGAAGTTAACATGTTTAGATCTGTGTCTGAGGTTTAAGTAGGGATGGGGTTGACACATTCAGATGCATGTAACTATGGGGGTTACCTGGAGTCACTCAGAAGGTCAGATTGGAAAACTGTGGGCCTGAAGGCAAGAAGGCCCTTTAGGAAGCTTTTGAGGTCTGTTGTATTAATGCACAACACAATTGTAAAGTATAAATGTATTCAGATGTAGTGCATGTGTGCATGCGGGGGTGCATGCATGTGGAGGGGATGAGAGAAAGAGAAAGAGTGAAAGATAAAGCTCCTTTAAAAGGCAGCTTCCCTTGTTCAGTCAGTGTTACTCAAGTTCAATGCCCTCAGACTGGATGTGGACACTGAAGATCTACACACTTGGGTCCCACAACAAGGAACAGACCTTTGAAGGAATACTCCTCATTTTACCCACAGACCTCTGTCCTTGATCCTTTAATCTCATTCCCATTACTTCCAACATCTACTCAGTCTGTGGCCTTGGCTTGGTCTAGAGTTTGTTCGTGTGAGCCTGAGATGGCAATAGGCAATAATAATTCCCCTGCTCTCTTCACTGGATCAAATGTAACCTGACTGCATATACTGCAGAGCACTTTACAAACATCCTGCTTTATAGCTTTTTGTGAGGCAAAACTGCTTGTCTACCCCAATCAAAAGTGTCACCTTCCATTTAATAATTATTTCTGTGAGATGGAGTATTTGTTCACAAAAGCTAAAATTACTATTCAGTCAAATCACAGCTTTAGTTAAAAGCTGAAATCACCATTTTCCTGTTTAATCCTGTGGCAGAAGCCTAGAAAAGACCATGAAGATCATATAATTCAGCCCCACCTTGATTTAACATTATTTCTTAACAAGAGTATTAGAAAACAAGTCATTTAACCTTGGCTCTTTTGGACCATGAAATGGCCAAATTGGTTTCTTGTACATATCTGGTTTATTATTTTATTTCTTAAAATGATTTCTCCAAAAATAACAATTATTTCTTTTCACAGTCATGATAAGTAAACAGCAACTTCAT
>NW_004450089.1:0-1114 GCF_000243295.1 Trichechus manatus latirostris
CGTATGCGTGCAGGGTTCTGGTTTTGGAAGAAACAAAATAAAGCAAGGGAGTCGAGAACCCTGGCACTAAAATCACAGCAAATAATAAAGTTGGGCTTGTATTCAAAACTACTGTTTACTTTGGCCTGCCCTGCGAGTGACCTACTTCTTCAAAAGTGGAATTTATGTCAATTCTCAGGCTGTATATTGGAAAGTTCTATCTAGAGCCTTCAATAAATTATGTGAAGCCTGAATCTTTTGAGTAACAATCTTTTGGACCTCCTTCAACTGAAAAAAGTCAGTAGACACTGATATTGTCAGTGTTAGCAATATGCAGAAAGCAGTTTAGCCATTAGACATCAGGTTCCTTTGAAAGACAGAAGTGGTCACACAATTTTTAACAGGGGAAAGCTTTTTCCAAACACACCCTTGCTCAAAACCCCGAAACTAAGCTGCTTTGATTGAAGGGGGATGGAGCACACAAATCCAACCCGCTGAGCCTCCTCCTGAACCTCTGCAGTGCCGTATACAGCATTTCCAAGGAATCGAGGAAACACACATTGGAAACCACTGACCTGGAGTAGAGCCTCCCACTGGTATGTGGGAATGGGTTACAGGTGTGCCAGAGATGCTGCTTCCCGCAGTGCTCAGAGTGTTTGCAGTAGGGACTCGGGCAGCTAGAAGCCCTGAGGCAGCTGCCTTCAATGGGGAGCAGACTTGTGTGTTTACCCCAATAAGGTATTACCATTTTCTGTGCATGCCATGACATGGCAAAGGCTGGGAAACACTGATCTAGAGAGCAAAAATATCAAGTATAAAAGATATGGCTATAAATTAATGGCCCTGTGTGACTCGGAAACTGGTTTTAAAGGTAGTTCCCAATGTTTTGATTGATTACAGCTGAAGGGTATGGCTTCCTAGGGGGACTACTGTATAGTATTCATGTGCACTTTCATTGTTTGTTGAGTGCAATCAATCTCCTATCACATTGTCACATTTTGTAGAATACAGATGGTTCTGATGAAAGAGTAACTTTTCCTGTTCATAATAAGGAGCCCTGGTGGTGCAGTGGTTAAGAGCCTGGCTGCTAACCAAAAGGTCGGCAGTTTGAATCCACCAGCTGCTCCTTGGAAAA
>NW_004450090.1:0-1114 GCF_000243295.1 Trichechus manatus latirostris
CGGGACCAGTGACCCCGAAGGAAGCGGGTTCAGTCTTGACTCTCTGAGGCTCCGCACAGACGTGTGGAAACAGCAGTGCGGAGCTCTGGGCTGTGGCCCCGAGCCTGGGGCTGGCCCGGGGCCAGACTTGCACTGTGAGGCCCAGCCGGCCACCTCCCTCCTTCACCCCTCCTCGTCCCTCCCTGCAGTTCTTCCCTGCAGCAGCCCGTCCCGCCTGCAGTTCATCCACCCCAGGCCCAGCGGGGTCTTTCCAAACCATAGTTCGGAGCTGCCCGTTGCCAGTACGCACCAGCTCCTGTGACATTCAGGGCCTGCCTTTATAGAACATCGGTGTTATGTACACTTTATAGAACTAACCAAAACCAAACCCACTGCCGTCAAGTCGATTCCAACTCATAGCTACCTATAGGACAGAGTGGAACTACCCCGTAGGGTTTCCAAGGCTGGAAATCTTCACGGAAGCAGACTGCCACACCTTTCTCTCACACAGCGGCTGGTGGGGGCAAACCACTGCCTTTTAGGTTCACAGCAGAGAACTTTAACCACTGCACCACCAGGGCTCCTTAGCAGAGCAGTGCTATATCCCAAGACTATAGATGGTAGGCCAAATCAGATCCTACTCCCCAGCCCCCTTGGAAACATCTAAACATCACTGTTCAAAGCGAACATTTCTGTCCAAGGGGCTTTTGCCATCCCAGGGCTTCCAGGGGGAGGGGGAGGGCAGCCGGGGGCTAACTGCGGGGAGGAGGAACACTCATGGGAGGGCGGGGGGCAGCTGACTCTAGGCTGTTCCTCTGGGAGCAGGGACCAGTGGGTCACAGGCCAGGATGCAGAGTTGGACAGGAGGGCATGGGGCGGGGGCGGGGCTGAAGGGCTGGGGAAGGTGCTGTGATCTGGGAATGTGTGGGGATGGGACAAAGATGCCAGCCCCTGGGCAGCTGGCTCTCAAGGAACCCGGGGCTCAGGCAGGAGGATCCCAGGTGTCTTAGGCTGGTTTCTCCACAGAAGCAAAACAAGTGACACATACGTAGATACAGACATTTGTCCTGAGGAAATGGCTCACATGGTTGTAGAGGCTGGCAAGTCCCAGGTCCGTGGGTCAAGCATCAGGCTA
>NW_004450091.1:0-1052 GCF_000243295.1 Trichechus manatus latirostris
TTTTGTCCCTTAAGTTGGCACTGCACATATCCCAATTTCATTTCTATATCCCCTTTTAAAGAGTTCACAGCAGATGGTATCATTGAGAGAATGATGAAAGATGCAGCTGAGGGGTGGTTTGTAGGAGGAGCCAAGGAGATGGGGAAGATTTGAGCAGAGAAGTAAAGGACCACTTGTCTGGGTAGTGTCATGGAGTCTAGGTAGGAAAAGAGCTTCTATGTGAGGTTTTACATTGAGTTGTTTGGAGGTCACTGGAGAGACATTTGGAGCACAAAATAAGTGGCTTCACAGATGGCAAACCACTGACTGGAAAAAGTTGGTGTTTGAAGGGAGCTCATTGTATCCGAACACTTGTCCGGTTCTTGTCCTGTCCTATTAGCCAACTGAAATAAGATGGATGCCAATTGCAAGGGAAATAGAAGTGACAAATTTATTGTCTGCGCAGACAAGGAGCAAGGCAGGGTCTAGCAACCTAAAGACCGCGAGCTCCTCATTTGAGGTAGCTAGGAGCCTTTTATGTATAAATGCTTCCGGGATTCGGAATTGGCACCCAGAACTCTCCATCCTCTGCCTGCCCTTGCCCATGTTTGGGGTTAGGATGCTAAGTCACCCTCCGCCGGACATCTGCGCTGTGGGACCTCCCCTTTCTTAAAAGGACTTGGGTTCAAGTGTAGGCTGGAAAATATCTTCCTTTCCAATGATGATCAGGTCCGGGGTCACATTAAGGACGCGGGTCTCCTAGATTTGCTCCTGCTCCAAGGTCTAGTTTGGGCGGGTTTAGTGGGCATCACCACCACCTGCAGCAGCTTCCTGACAAATGTTGCCCAAAGCAAGGCAGGAGGAGCGCGGTGTCAGGAGGGAGTTACAATCCCTCCTCTGATAGGTTTGTTCTAATCTTAAAAGGGGATTGGGTCGGAGATCTCATCTTCTGTAGCTTCTTCACGCTGGAAAGAGAGGAAGTTAGGCGCCTTCATGGAACGTGTGCACTGCTTCTTCTTGGGAGATCGGCTGGAATCTCTGGACTACCACCATTTGGAAATGAAGCTTTTCAA
>NW_004450092.1:0-1113 GCF_000243295.1 Trichechus manatus latirostris
GGAAGCAGGTAGACAAAAATGGCAGATCACCTTCAGAGGAGCAACAATTATACAAAGAGAGCTGACTCTCACATTAGTAACAATGAAAGCAGAAAAGCAGTAGTATACCTTCAAAGTGTTGCCAAAAAATACCTACATACTTAGAATCCTAAACATAAAAAATATCTTCTAGAATGAAGGCTGTATAAGGGACATTTTTGAATAAGCTAGAACTATAAGTGTTTATAATCATCAGACACTCCCTAGAGAAATTCTAAAGGCAGAAAAATAATTGGTCAGGGTGGAATACTAGGAAACAAAAAAATAAAAATATAAGAAAAATGCTGCACATAGGGCAGTAAAAATGAATATCGATTGTACAAAACAATATTAATGTTTAGTCAGCGTTAACAAAAAATAGTGGGCTTCAAATAACTGTCAAAAAAGTGTAAAGCATTGTGAGATCTAAATAGAATTAAAATGTTCTAATTTCCTTGTTTTGGCCTTGAGGAGATTGAATGTTTCAATTAACTCTAAACATTGACAGAATTAGTATCTGTGTTATAAATTTGTAGAAGTGTCACTATACAATAAAGATAAAATACAGTACTTTATAAAGCAAGCAGGAAAAGACGAATAGGAATCATCCTGGAACTCCATGCCCCTCCCACCTGCTAGGACCCCACCATACCATGCTCTGCAGTCCTGATGGGCCCCAGCCCTCCCAGCTGTAGTCCCTACTCTACCCCCAGCCCTGGCCCAGGTCAATTCACAAATGACCCTCTCTACCCCTTCCCCCTTGCTAGACCAACCTGGCTGTAGCACAACAGAGAGACTGGCCTTGTACCCCTAGACAAAGTGGTAGGTAGCATCATGCACACAGAGGAGAAAGAATGCTCAGTGTTCCTGACCAGACATAATGAAACAAAACAAAAAATCAGGAGACACAAACAAACTTACAGTCAATAAATAAAGAAGATAATACCTGAATGTCTCAGAGACAACAGACAATATTAAATTATATTTTAAAAAAGGTAACAATGTCTCCAGTAAGTGATCAAAATAAAGTACCAGATGACCTTTCAGCACAGGAAGAAAAAACTGGAACTACCTGATAAGGAATTCAAAAGTCTA
>NW_004450093.1:0-1113 GCF_000243295.1 Trichechus manatus latirostris
TGTTGTAAATTCTAACCTCTATGATGTTAATGAGGCAGGATTAGAGGCAGTTATGTTAATGAGGCACGACTCAATCTACAGGATTAGGTTGTATTTTGAGTCAATCTCTTTTGAGTTATAAAAGAGAGAAGCAAGCAAAGAGAAGAGGGACCTCATTACAATTGTTATGGATTGAACTGTGTCCCGTAAAAATGTGTACCAACTTGACTAGCCATGATTCCCAGTGTTGTGTGGTTGTCCACCATTTTGTGATCTGATGTGATTATCCTATGTGTTGTAAATCCTAACCTCTATGATGTTAATGAGGCAGGATAGAGGCAAGTTATATTAATGAAGCAGGACTCAATCTACAGCATTATGTTGTATCTTGAGTCAGTCTCTTTTGAGATATAAAAGACATAATCGAGCAGAGAGGAGAGGGATCTCATACCACCAAGAAAGAAGTGCCGGGAGCAGACTGTATTCTTTGGATCCAGGGTCCCTGTGCTTAGAAGCAATGGAAGATAGTACAGCCAACTTGCTTATTGAATCAATGGATCAGAAGCAGTTTATATGCATCTAAGCTAACCAGCCACAGAAAGTCATTATTGTTCTGAACACAATAAATGTTATTGCTAAACACATATTTTATAACAATTTAGTATCTATCATACGCCATTCTAGGCAAAAAAAGAACAAGACTCAGTCCAGGTACTCAAAGAACTTGCAGTCTCTTAGGGAAGACACACATGTAATCAGGAATTTATTACAGTGTTAAAAGTATTAGGTGTGTATAGAACACCACCTTGGTAGATAACTAAAGGTGACACTAACACTAGCTGTGGAAATTGAGAAAAGTTCCACAGTGTCCTGGACAATTCATCTAAGCTAATGTAATACTATTCATTAATTTGTCTGAAAACTGTTACGTCTTTTTTTTAATTTATTTTTATTTAACTTATTAAACTTATTGTTTAGCTGATTAGTTATTTTAGTTAGGACATTTCCACACATATGCACAGATAATCCTATCTTTATTACTCATCCATGTGATTATTCAATCATTAATCAGGTTATTCATTTAATGAATATTTACTGTCCATCTACTATGAGCTAACTGAGCACAGCAAGGAG
>NW_004450094.1:0-1112 GCF_000243295.1 Trichechus manatus latirostris
TATGGTAGGAAGATGTGGCACTCTGCTTCTATAAAGATTTTCAGCCTTGGAAACTCTATGGGGCAGTTCTACTCTGTTCTATAGGGTCACTAGGAGTTAGAATTGACTTGATGGCCATGGGCTTGGGGTTTTTTTTTGGTTCTCTCATTCCATCCTCTTCCTTTATCCTACATTCTTCATTAAAAGAAAAAAGATTTATTTGGAAGTGTAAAAAAAAAAAAAAGTGAATCATGATTTTGAAAACACCGTGAATTCCTAAAGGAAGATTTCTCTAAGAAACACATGTATGACCTAGATTGAAATTTCCCTCTATAAAGCAATATGCCCACGTTCTTGTGCTTGTTCACATTGCATTGCTATAAAAAGTTAGACTAACAAAATCCCAGTGGAATATGTACATTGCAGCAGTTGCTAAGGTAACCCATTAAAAATCCTCTAAAAATAAAAAAAAATTAAAAATATATTCTTTGAGGGCAGATAAGTTAAGACTGTCCCAAGGCTTTCTAAGAGTACTTATGTATCAGCAGTAAATGACATCTTCAATCTAAGCTGAAACTGAGTCATAGGTAATAATTGAACAGTATTAAAAAAAAATTAAAAGAGCATAGGATAGAGCCCTTTTTAAGTTCACTTTAGGTGCCCACAAGGAAAAGTAGCTTCAAAGTGAACTAAAAATGAGGAAATTAAACTATATTGTCATATTTATCCCTTAGGGTGAGTTCACTATTCGGAAAGAAAGAAACTGGGAATAATTTTCTCCCCATACAACTCTTCCTATTCAAACTTTATCTTTCCTCTGGGGTGACTTTTGAAACTATAAGCTCTTTATAGGAGCCTGGGAATGCACAGAGAACAAATTTCAGAAAAAGATTAAACTACCCTCTATTAGAGAAGTATTATTTAAAGAGGCAGCCACTGGATGTCATTGTAATGCCATGAAAATTAAAGTTTCATAAGTAAAACATTCATCCCTTAAATTTGATAGTGTTAAACATATTTTAGTCCACATTATCTAAAACATCATCAAAGGTATGCTTTCAAAATATGTTTGGTGGTGACACTGATGAGATATTCACTATTTAAAAGATTTAGATACCATATTTATTTGCACT
>NW_004450095.1:0-1112 GCF_000243295.1 Trichechus manatus latirostris
TTCTAATCTGGGGTTGCCAGGAGTCAGAGTTGACTTAATGGCAACTGGTTTACTGGTTTATATTGCACACAGTGATAAAATATTAATTTAAGATAGATTTTCTAAGTTAAGAATGCATACTGTAATTCTTAGCATAAACATAAAACAGGCAATACTAAGTTATATTTAAAAATCTCATAAAAGAAATATAATTGAATACAATAAATAAATAGCTAGTTGATTAATCCCAACAAAGGGAAGAAAGGAAAAAAGTTACACAGCAGACGTATAAAAAAAATGAATTGCTAAATCGTAGACTTAATACCAATCATATCAGTTCCTACATTAAATTAAAATGCACTAAATAGTATCATTCAAAAACAGATTGATAGATTGGATAGAAACATAACATGCAATTATATTGTTTACAAGAGAGAAAATTTATTTATAAGAACACAGAGAAATTGAGAGTTTAATGATACAAACAATAATGATAAGAAAGCTATAAAGTCTAGTCTATATTAATTTCAAATCAAGCAGACTAACCAGAGAAAGAGATATTTTATAATGACACAAGGGTCAATTCATCAGGAAGGCTTAACATCCTAAACGTGATGCATCCCATAGGATAACTTTAAAATACATGAAATAAAAATTAAATGGGCTAAAAAAATAAATTGAGGATTTTAACACAACTTCTCAGTAATTGATTTAACAAGTAAACAAAAAATTATTAAGAATGTAGAAGATTTGAATGAACGAATTGATATTTATGAAGTACTACATTCAATGACTGCAGAAAACACATTCTTTTCAAGTGCACAGGGAATATTCACCAAAGTAAACTATTGGATGGGTTATAAAATGAGTTTCAATACATTTGAAAAGATTAGAATCATATAAAGATTGTGATCTATATATACTAATAATAAACCAGAACATATAATAATTAAACAATCTTCAAATACCTGGAAATAAACGAGCTATTCTAAATACTTTTACGTTGAATGTTAGTGAAAACAAACAAACAAAAAAAAACTACCAAAATTTTTGGATACAATTAAAGTAGTAGAGGAAATTTTTAGGCCATGAAATGCATAAGTTGGGAAAAAAAGACAATTTTAAAAACAGTT
>NW_004450096.1:0-1016 GCF_000243295.1 Trichechus manatus latirostris
GGCGGCTCTCTGGGTGCCGTTTGTTGGATGCTGGTGTTGCTTCTTCTGCTTCTTTTGATTTCTCGCTTGCCTCTCGCTGCCTCCCCCTCCTTTTGCTCGAGTGCCTGGCTCCGAGCGCCGTCTTCGCCCTTTCCTGCGGGGCTGTGGGGCTACGTTCGGGTGTGCAGCTGCTTCCAGGTCTGGGCGGCCACGCAAGTGAGAACCCGGGGCCTTTGTTCGTTTGCTCCTCTGCTTCCCGGGGCCGCAGGCTCTGGACCCAGGGCTGCTGGCTGCTTGGATTCCGCGCGCCCGGGCAGGCGGCTCTCTGGGTGCCGTTTGTAGGCTGCTGGTGCTGCTTTTTTTTTTTTTTCCCCTTTTTTCTTTTTCTGCTTCTTTTGGATTCTCGATTGCCTCTCGCTGCCTCCCCCTCCTTTTGCTCGGGTGCCTGGCTCTGAGCGCCGTCTTTGCCCTTTCCTGCGGGGCTGTGGGGCTATGTTCGGCTGTGCGCCTGCTTCCGAGTCTCGGCTGCCACGGGGGTGAGAACCCGGGGCCGTTGTTCGTTTGCTCCTCTGCCTCCAGGGGCCGCAGGCTCTTGACCCAGGGCTGCCGGCTGCTTGGATTCCACGCGCCCGGGCGGGCGGCTCTCTGGGTGACGTTTGTAGGCTGCAGGTGTTGCTTTTTTTTTTTTCTTTTTTTTCCCTTTTTTCTTTTTCTGCTTCTTTTGGATTCTCGCTTGCCACTCGCTGCCTCCCACCTCTTTTGCTAGGGTGCCTGACTCCAAGCACCATCTTTGCCCTTTTCTGCAGGGCTGTGGGGCTACATTTGGGCGTGTGGCTGCTTCCAGGTCTGGGCTGCGGCACCGGTGAGATTCCGGGGCCTTTGTTCGTTTGCTCCTCTGCGTCCCGGGGCCACAGTCTCTTCACCCAGGGCCGCCGGCTGCTTGGATTCCGCGCGCCCTTGCGGGCGGCTCTCTGGGTGCTGTTTCTTGGCTGCTGGTGTTGCTTTTTCTGCTTCTTATGGTTTCTCGCTTGCCTCTC
>NW_004450097.1:0-1094 GCF_000243295.1 Trichechus manatus latirostris
GTCCAGTTGTGAGGATTTTTGTTTTCTTTATGTTGAGGTGTAATCCATACTGAAGGCTGTGGTCTTTGATCTTCATCAGTAAGTGCTTGAAGTCCCCTTCACTTTCAGCAAGCAAGGTTGTGTCATCTACGTAAGGTGGGCTGTTAATAAGTCTTCCTCCAATCCTCTTGCTTTATTGCTTTAGCTGGGACTTCTAGCACAATATTAAATAGGAGTAGTGATAAGGGGCATCCTGCTATTGTTCCCATTCTCACAGAAAATGCTTTCAGCCTCTCTCTGTTGAGAATAATGTTGGCTGTTGTTTTTGGATAGGTGCCCTTTCCTATATTGGGGAATATCCCTTCTATTCCTCTTTTACTGAGAGTTTTTATTAGGAGTATGTGTTGGACTTTATCAAATGCCTTTTCTGTGTTGATTGAAATGATCATGTGCTTCTTTTCTTTGGGTCTAATTATTCGGAGGATTTAGTTTATTGATTTGCTAATGTTGAACTATCTTTGCATACCTGCTATGAATCCCACTTGGTCATGGTGTATTATTTTATTTAATGTGATGCTGAATTCTATTCTCTAGAATTTCGTGGAGAATTTTTGCACGTATATTCATTGGAGATATTGGTGTGTAATTTTGTTGTGTGTGTGTGTGTGTGTGTGTGTGTGTGTGTGTGTGGTCTTTGCCTAGCTCTGGTATCAGGGTTATCCTGGATTCACAGAATGAATTTGGGAGTATTCCTTCCATTTCTGGGCTCTGAAATAGTTTGAGTAGTACTGGTGTGCACCCTTCTCTAATTTTTGGTAGAATTCTCCAATGAAGCTTTATTTTTGTTGGGAGTTTATTACCTCTTCAAATCTCTTCTCTTTTTATGGGTCTGTTCAGATTTTCTATTTCAACTTGGAGTTAGTTTAGGTAGGTAGTGTGTTTCTAGAAATTTTTCCATTTCCTCTAGGTTCTCAAATTTGTTGGAGTACAATTGGAGTACAATTTTTCATAGTATTCTGTTATGATCCTTTTTTTTTTTTTTTTTTTAGTCAAATCTGTTGTAATGTTCCCCATCTCATTTATTATTTGGGTTATTTGCTTCCTTTCCTGTTTTT
>NW_004450098.1:0-1111 GCF_000243295.1 Trichechus manatus latirostris
TACTACTAAATTATAGGAGAGCCTGTGACTTGGCGAGAAAATATACATTTCACTGGTAATATTGGTATTTGCATCAGGAAAAGTTATTGGCGAAAAAGAATGAGAAGGAAGTTAGAGGTTCCCAAACCCAATCATTTTGCAGATTTAATTAGAAGATATGAATGATAACAATAATAGTAAATCTCATTGCTCCATAACAAATATTTCTAACACCAGATACCGAACCAAACCAAACCTGTTGCCGTTCAGTCAGTTTCCGCTCAGCAACACCACAGAGAGCAGGGAGTCAAATTAGTTGTTCCTCACGATGAGAAATAAAGAGGGTTGACCTTTATCTGGTTAGTAAAATTAGTATAGGATATACAAATTAAAACATCAGGAAAGTTGACCTAAAAAATCTGTTGTTGTTGTTTAAAGTGGAATATATGACAATTTTGTGCCCAAATTCCCGCATGGGTACAATTGACTGAGCAAATGGCAGCTGCCCCCTTTTGATAAGTCACGTGATCTCTGCTTTGCCATAGTTGCCACCATACCCTATTGCCTCCTCAATCAGACAAGCTTTACTCAGTTCTCATAACTGTTCTCCTCTGAAAGCACTTGAGTCTGTGCTTCCTGCCTGATTTTGAGGGTCAGACTGGATAATCCTTTCAAAGAATGAAAATAATAACCTAAACCAACTAACCAAACAAATCAAATCGACCTTGGCTCTTTAATTATCTGGCTTGGCTGCAACTAAGGTTTCTGCTTGTCTAACCGGCCCAGTGGCCTAACACGGCTTACCATCCCTTTCCTTTGGACTGCTTACAACTAATTACCAATAACTCTATAGAGAAAGAAACAGCAGAAGGCGTTTCTCTATTGAAGGGGCAATTAGTGACACGCCAGAAGATCTCGCTGTATGGGTCTGTCTGGGCACAGGCCGTAATATCCCTAGGGAGGGCGGTGTTATAAGACCAAAGAATAGTCTTATCCTGAGGCTTTAGGTACTTATTGTTGATTGACTCTAAATATTGCCCGAGCATGGTATAATTATAATTTAATCTTGTCCTTTTTCTTTTGATCGATATAATTTTGCTTTTCTGTCTATGGACATGGAACACTAGTCCTC
>NW_004450099.1:0-1111 GCF_000243295.1 Trichechus manatus latirostris
CTGAAAATTGGACAATGAAAACCCTATGGATCACAACAGAATATTGTCCAATATAATGCTAGAAGATGAGCCTCCTAGGTTGGAAGGTGCTCAAAATACACAGTGACCTCAATAATGGACTCAAGCCAACAATCACGAAAATGGCACATTTTCATTTCTGTTGTACATTTCATTCTGTTGTACATGGGATCAGCGTGAGCCGAAGCCAACTCAACTGCAACTAACAGTAGCAACAAATGAGGCAATTGCTAGAAAACCCTGACCTCCTTCCCCACCTCCCTTATTAGACCCTGCTGTAAAGTAAATCTAGACCTGCCCCCACTTCATCTTACCTCTTCTGTTCAACATATGACCCTGGCTTTGGCTTCCACTGGCCGTCTCCTCATATATTTAGTTCTCTCTGTTGTCTGTACCTCTGTCGTTTTCAAAACCCATTCTGGCCATTGGTTTTCCATTCCAGCCCAACCAAAACAAAAACCAGTTGCCATGGAGTCGACTCCAACTCATGGCGACCTATGTGTGTCAGAGCAGAAATGTGCTCCAAAGGGTTTTCCACGGCAGATTTTTCAGAAGTAGATCGCCAGGCCTTTCTTCTGAGGCACCTCAGACTTCACTCTGAGCCATTTATTGGGCCAACAGAGGAGAACCATGGAGTCCCATGATGAGTGAGAGGAAGGCCATTCAGATACTGGTACCTAGCTCTTTGAAGCAGCACTTATTCTGCAAAGCCATCAGCAGGGCTCAGTCAACTGGAGATTTCTCCTGTCCCTCCACAAAAGTGCTGGGGCCAACTGAATGCTCTGCAAAAAGCTTCTGCAAACTGAGTGCAGAGTCAGGATGAAAATCTGTCTTCAGAACAAAAACAATGTAAGTTTCATGTGATCAGCGGTCCTCCTCTGTCTTGCTCACTGCAGTATCTTCGTACTTAGCACAGTGCTAAGCATTCAATGAATAAGCATTCGGTGAAAACAATGGAGGGACAAATGAATCTAGTCTATTTCTGCATAGACACAAGACTGTTTGTTGCAAAATATTCAATAGAGTTCGTGACAGGCTGGTTTCTCTGGGAAGCAGATTCTGAGATGGAGTTTAGCATAATCCAAAAAACCCA
>NW_004450100.1:0-1110 GCF_000243295.1 Trichechus manatus latirostris
TTGTTTCTTTCTGTTGAATGACAAATTTAGCATATGGGATAAATGAAGGAGGGTGAGTGTTGGCACCTGGAACAAACTAGTCTGCTGAAGACAATGACTAGGTAATGAGTGTGGCTAAAACTATCATTTTGGCCTAGGAAATAAGGTCCATTAACCAAGGCTCAGTTTTCATTAGAGCACGAAAGTTTTCGAAAAATATTCCAGAAGAAAGAAAGCACCCAAGGCTAGTGGGAGCAAGAGATAAAATTAGTTTTCCTGAAATAGCCATCTCTGCTGCCCTCAGATGCTTGAGGTGGCCTCAGCTCCCTTTCTGCTGGCCCTGACACAGGATAGTCTCTGTGGTTGTCCAGGGAAGGTCAAAAACAAGTGGGCAAGTCTTCTGTTATGGGTGTGTTTTCTCCTAGAATATCTAAAATCAAACAGATTTTTACTTTCTGAAGACTATAATTTATTTAGGGAGAATTCCTCCCTTTTGATCTAAATGAGAAATTTATCATTCTCCTAAAATACAGGTTTGTTTCTGTTTTGTATACCAAAAACCAAACCTATTGCCATTGAGTCAACTCTGACTCATAGTGACCATATTAAGGCAGAGTAGAACTGCCCCACAGGGTTTCCAAGGAGCAGCTGGTGGGTTCAAACTGCTGACCTTTTGTTTAGCAGCCATAACTCTTAACCACTAAGTTACCAGGGGTCCTTGTTTTATATACAGATTTAAAAAAAAAAAAGTTGCTATCCAGTTGATTCCAACTCATAATGACCCTATGGGACAGAGTAGAACTGCCCCATAGGGTTTCCAAGGAGTGGCTGGTAAGTTCAAACTGCCAACCTTTTGGTTAGCAGCCTAGCTTTTAACCACCGTGCCACTAGGGCTCCTGTGCATACATACTTTTGCCTTAACATGTTATCAGATCATTTCCCCCTACCAACTTGGGCTTATATCACACACCATATTACCTTAATTCTGCAAGCCCATGTTGTTGCTGAAATCCAAAAGCAGTCAAGAAGTCTCAAGTTTGTTTGCGGTAAGAGGAACTCAGCTAGTCTGCTAAGCATCTGATGTTTGACCTATTTAAACTTCATATCACATTTTGTGACTCTATTTTTCAA
>NW_004450101.1:0-1021 GCF_000243295.1 Trichechus manatus latirostris
TTCTAATGGAGAGGAAGGCAAGGTGATACCAAGTAATGCTAGACTGTTTCAAACTTAGAAAGATAAAGGTAAAATTCAAGGTAACCAAAAAGAAAGTTAACAAACATACTCATAAAAAAAGAGGAAAAATATAAAGTCTCAGCAAAAACAAAACCTACAAAAACAAAAGAAATAAAGAAAATCCACAAACAAGAGTAACTCAGCACAAGAGAGTAAGAAGAACAAAGAAAACTTCAGCACCGCAAAAAAAAGCAGTACAAAATGACAGCAACAAACTCACACCTATCAATAATTACACTGAATGTAACTGGATTCAATGTACCATAAAGAAATGGAGAGCGACAGAATGATAAGAAAACGGGATCCATCAATATGCCATCTACAAGAGACACATCTTAGAAAAAAAAGGTGAATTTATTAAATGTTAAAGGATGGAAAAAAATATATCAAGCTCACAACTACCAAAAAAGAGCAGGAGTGGCAATTCTAATCTCAGATAAAATAGACTTTAAAAGAAAATCTACTATAAAAGACAAAGAAGGACACAATATAATGATTAAGGGGACGATCCGTCAGGAAGACATAACCATAATAAACATCTACGCAACCAATGACAGGGCTCCAAAATACAAAAAACAAACTCTAACAACACTGAACAGAGAAATTGACAGTTCCACAATAATAGTAGGAGACTTCAACTTAGCAAAGATACAGAAGACCTAAAGGACACAATCAGCCAACTTGACCTCATAGACATATATACAACACTCCATCCAACAGCTGCAAAGTACACATTCTTTTCCAATGCACATGGAACGTCCTCCAGAATAGACCACATCTTAGGCCACAGAGCAATCGTCAACAAGATCCAAAACGTTGAGATAATTAAAAGTATCTTCTCTGACAAGAATGCCATCAAGGTAGAAATTAACAATAGAAGGAGAAAGGAAAAAAAATCAATTACAAAGAAACTGAATAATACCCTGCTTACACATCAATGGGTAATAGAAGAAATCAGAGA
>NW_004450102.1:0-1071 GCF_000243295.1 Trichechus manatus latirostris
TAGCAGCCAAGGGCTTAACCACCACACCACCAGGGCTCCTTTACTCTTGGGGAGACATGTGCCCCCAATTATTCACATTTTACTCATGGAGAAACTGAGGCTCAGGGAGGGGGTACCAGCAAGCAGCAGGCCTGCCTGGCCCAAGTTCAGCTCGTCCTGTGACTTCAGTTTGTCTCCTTCGTGGTGGTGGCGGCAGGGCCTGCATCCACAGCTCCCCCTGCATCTTGGCTCTGGGGCTCCCCACACCGGGTCTATGACCCTGCAGGAGGGCCTGCTCCAGGGGTTCAGGCGGAACTCACCGTCTGACTCAGAGGCAGCCCTGAAGATCAGGTAGCTGCTGGGGAGGGGCTGTGTGATGGAGCCCACGCTCTCGCCTTTGGGGCCCTGCAGAGGCAGAGATGGGTGTCACGCACAGGGACCCCCAGGGACAGGTGGACACACAGGTCACACTGCCATGGAGACCCCCACTCGGACACCTGTGGACACCCCCAGGTCCCTGAACAGAGGAGAAGGAGCCCTTGACAAGGAGTCAGGAAGCTCACCGTGGGGGTCTGAAGGGGGCTGTCAGTCATGATAGGCGTGTTCCAGCCCCTGCCCACAGGCCAACTTCACGGTCCACAAGGACTGGCCCAGCGGGCCCCGAGTCCCCCTGCCCCGTGTGCTGACGCTCACCCCCAGGCCAACTTCACAGTCCACACGGACTGGTCCAGCAGGTCCCGAATTCCCCTGCCTGTGTCCTGACCCCCACCCACAGGCTGCCTTCACAGCCCACATGGACTGGTCCAACAGGCCCCGAATCCCCCTGCTCTGTGTCCTAGCCCCTTGCTGTGTTCCGGCTCCCTGCCCCCGGCCACCTTCACGGCCCACACGGACTGGTCCAGCGGGTGGAAGAGCTTGAAGCAGAAGCCATCCTTCTTGGAGGGGCGCTCGATGAGCTGGCAGCAGTGCAGCAGCACGGTGCCCACCCACTGGCCCACCGAGGGCGTCTTGTAGATGAGCAGCACCCCCGGCTTCAGCACGCACCACAGCTTCGTCCAGCTCTTCAGGGTCCCGCGGATCTGTGGGTGGGGC
>NW_004450103.1:0-1104 GCF_000243295.1 Trichechus manatus latirostris
CACTTCACAGCTGAAACACTTGAAGTTAGAGTTCCAGTATAAACCCTATTGTACTGTGGTAATGAGGGCATACTCTATTGAGATTGGACCACACAAGTCTATGCAGGGTGAAGGCACTCAGATTCTGTGGATCCCTCATGCCTGTGCCTAGGCAAAGGAGCTGCACCTACCCTGGGTTCCTGGCTTAAGGAGCCAGCAGTTTATTTTTTTCCCTTGTTTGTTAATTTGTTCATGATCCAAGGCAGGGAGAATGGCTCCGGGTGTGTGACAGATGCTACTTCCGTCCCTGGGGACTTGGCAATTGCTGAAGCCTTTCTGGAACCCTGTGCAGAGCAGGGAGCAGGGAGGTAAATGGGAGAGAGTTTTTTCCCTAAAGGGGGTGTTTTTGATCTGCACGGTAGTCCGTACACCATTACTTATCTTTCGCCTGATCAAGGGCTCCTTCTCACTGGTTCTGGGTGACCATGTATACTCTTTGGCACTAGGTCTCTCTCGCTGTGGAAAATGTGCCTCCTGAGCATGGCTGCTTGCCTGCCTCACCGCTCACCCCCAAGCTGCTCAGGCCTGAAGGGCTCAGGCTCTCGCCAACTCAGGTCTGGTAACTCCTCGCTGCTTCTGAACCGTCTCTCCCTCCCCCTGCCACTCAGTCCTGTTTCACAACTCTGCCTTTGGTGTTCAGGACTCCCAGACTGCCATATATAATCAAATCACTTGTTTTTCAGGTGTTTGTTGCAAGAGGGTCCACCGGAAGCATCTGAGTACTCTGCCATGTTGTCTCCACCTCCTAAACCCTAAGTTTTAGTTACTTTGTGTTTTAATCTTTTTTTAACAGGTTACCCATGAACATTATATGTTGTAAAATTTTGGGTAGTTTTTCCTTATTTCTTTTGCTAGCAAGATCATTACTCTCTTTTCCCTAACTAGAATTTAAGTCATTTAGTTTTCTTTGTCTCAGTTTTCTTCTGTGTGTGTGTGTGTATGTACATTTTTTCTCATTTTAGGTAACGGAAGTCTCCAGTAACTTTCAATACCCTATGAATTTATATTGCTGAATTATTTACCAGTTTCAAATGCTTCAGTTTTATATATTATGTTTAAAAAGTT
>NW_004450104.1:0-1108 GCF_000243295.1 Trichechus manatus latirostris
TACAACAACATCTTTCTCCTCAGGATGCTGTGGCAACTCATGTTTTCAGATTCTCAGAAAAAGTCATAATAATAAAACCTTTGCATCCTGAGCATCTAAAAATTGGATTGAGACCAACGCATAGAGGGGTATTATTACAGAAGCAAAACAGTTTACAAACTTGGCAATGCCACATTGAAGATTAAATCCTGTCGACTGGGAATTCATTTAGGGCACATTTGCATTCTGTTTTTCCCGACATGGCCACATACACAGTTCACCTAATACATCATTTTTGCCACAGAAGAAAGTATGTTGAGAGGTAGTTAGAAAATGGGAGCATCAGACAAAGGGAACCATTCTACCCTGGAAGGTGAGAAATAGCTACAGAACATTGGAGCGAGACTTGGAAGGCTGAATGGGAGTTTTTCAGGTGGACAAGAAGGGGAAGGGCATTGCAAGCAGAGGAGAGAATACCAGAGGAGTGCCGAGTTGTGAAAGTGTCCCGGCACATTCCGACAAAGGTGGGCAGCCCAGTTTGGCTAAGGCATGGAAAGTAGGGCTGGAAAGAAAGGCTACAGACAGGCTTTGGAAGGCTTACATGCCATGCTAAGACATTTGGATGTTTTTCCCCCCTTCAGACTAATAAGGAGACACTGGAGAGTTTTAACTATGGAAGCGATGTGGCCAAATTTTTATTTTAGCCAACTATTCCGGCAGCCATGTCAAAATTGGATGGCGGAGAGAGACTGGAAGCTGGGATACCGGTTACAAGCTGTTGCATTTGTCCCACCTGAGAAGAAATGAGGGAGGGCGTGAACCAGGGCAGGGACAGGGGGGATAGAGAAGAGGGTTTCATTTAGATGAGCTGTCTGACTGGGTGACCATTTGGAGCGGGTGGGGAGCGTGAGTGGAGGGAAAGAAAAGAGAGGGGACAGGGGAGTGAGTGAGGAAATGAGCCTATAGAATTTCAGAGTTGGAAGAGGCCTCAAAGGTCAGCTAGCCTAGGCTAAGTACCTCTGGCTGCATCCCTACTGTGGTTCTCTAGGCTCGTCTTTAAATACCTCCAGTGATAGGGTGCTCATTGTGTTTCAGTGCAGCTTACTTCATCTTCAGGTTGCTCTAGTAG
>NW_004450105.1:0-1107 GCF_000243295.1 Trichechus manatus latirostris
TTAGTGTTGATTAATATAGTTTTTTCATAAGACAAGAAGCTATTCCAGATTTTGATTACTTATATCTTATGTAAGTCGGAGCCCTGGTGGCACAGTGGTTAAGAACTCGGTTGCTAACCAAAAGGTCGGCAGTTCAAACCCACCAGTTGGAAACCCTATGGGGCAGTTCTACTCTGTCCTATAGGGTCGCTATGAGTCGGAATCCACTCGATGGCAAAGGGTTTGTTTTTTTGGTTTGGTTTTATGTAAGTTAGTAGTTAAATATATAATAAAATTCCTATCCACAAAAAAAATGTTCAAGAGTATAGGAATATTAACTTAGAACACAGATGGATTTGGTACTATAATTTATAAATAATTTCAGGAGACCATATTTATACAGAGCTAACTGGAATGCTATTTTAGGTAAGGAGAGTCCCTAAAAGCTGTGCTCTAAAGTTACGTACTAACCTTCCCCCTTCCCCGGCAAAAAAAGAAGAACAGGGTTTTTGCAATACTAAATTTCAAAGGCGTAAAGTTTTCTCTCCTCTTTCTAGCAATATTTGCTATTTTATAACTGTGAACCTCATCTGACCTCACCCTCACCTCACCCGCCATCCCTCTGCCCTCCATACAGTCTTTCTTCTGTTGCCCTCTCCTCCTCTACTCTGTGAGATCCAGTACACCATGCTTTTCTCAAGTACCTCTATGAGAAACTTTGTTTGTGTTCTTTTCTTCCCACCAAACTTACCTATCCAATAGAACATGAACTCCAATTTTTTGTTCATTAATCAAATAAATAAATCATCAATAAAAAGTTTTGAGCATTCAACCCAAAATATCATATTTGTTTATTTATAAATTATGTTGCTGTTAGGCGCCATCGAGTTGAGTCTGACTCATAGCAACCCTACGTACAACAGAACAAAACACTGCCCAGTTCTGTACCATCCTCACAATCGTTGTTATGCTTGAGCCCATTGTTGCAGCCACTTTGTCAATCCACCTCGTTGAGGGTCTTCCTTTTTTTCACTGACCCTCTACTTTACCAGGCATAATGTCCTTCTTCAGAGACTGGTCCCTCCTGATAACATGTCCAAAGTATGTGAGATGAAGTCTTGCCATCCT
>NW_004450106.1:0-1046 GCF_000243295.1 Trichechus manatus latirostris
GGAAAGGAGGAGTGTGCTGTCACAGTGTGGGGAGAACAATTAGGGTCACATAACAATTTATGTATAAATTTTTGTATTGTAAAAAAATTTTTAAAAATTATATATTCCATAGCATGTATACCACATGTCCTTTTTTCTTGCGTACATTTTAGTGACATCATTTGTCTTTGTCAAGTTGTGCACACTTCACCCTCATTCAGTGTTACCTTGTCCCGTTATCAAAAATAACAAGTGCCTACTATCTAGAGAGTGAACCCCCTTCTCCCACCCTACGCCCCATTCCTGGTAACCACTAAATAACATTATTTTTGTTGTTAGGTGCTATTGAGAGAGTTCCAACTCATGGCGACAGAGCGAAACATTGCCTGCTCCTGCACTGTCCTCAATCATTGCTATGTCTGGGAAGATTAGTTTTTGTATATTTTTCTATTCATGTCATTTTATAAAAGTGAGAATATACAATATTTGTTTTTTTGTCATTGACTTATTTTGCTCAACATAATGTTCTCCAGGTTCATCTATGTTCTGAGATGTTTCAGAAACTCATTTTTCTTTATCACTTAGTAGTATTCCATTGTATCTATGCACCACATTTTACTTATCCATTCATCGACTGATGGGCACTTAGGTTGTTTCCATTTTTCACTGTTAGAATAGAGCTGCGATGAACATAGGTGTATATATGTCAGTGTGTGTCACTTCTGTTAGAGTCCTAGTGTATACCGAGGTGTGGAACTGCTGGGTCATATTGCAGCTCTACCTCTAGTTTTTTGGGAAACTGCCAGATTGTTTTCGCCAATGGCTGTACCATTTTGCATTTCCACCAGCAATGGATGAGGCTTCCAATTTCTCCACATCCCCTCCAACACATGTTATTTTCTGTATGTTTTATCTTAGCCATCCTAGTGAGAGTGAAATGTTATTTCTTTGTGGTTTTGATTGGTATTTCTCTAATGGCTAATGACGAATATCTTCTCATGTGTATGTTGGCCATTTGAATGTCCCCTTTGGTGAAGTGTCTGTTCATGTCCTTAGTCCAGTTTTTT
>NW_004450107.1:0-1107 GCF_000243295.1 Trichechus manatus latirostris
TCTACTCCACAGGTAAATATTATCTCTATGTTCCAAGTCTGTTTACAATATAGGCATTGAAAAGATATTGTTAGTTGTTGAAGAGTCTATTCTAATTCATGGTGATCTCGTGTAATGGAGTAGAGCTGTTTTCTAGGGTTTTCTTTTTGTTGTTGTTGTTGTTTTTTTAGCTATAATCTTAACGGAAGCAGATTGCCAGGTATTCTTCTACAGTACCACCGAGTGGGTTTGAACTGACAATCTTTACGTTAGCAGCGGAGTGCAGACTCTTTGTACTACCTAGGAACCTATTGAAAATATAATCTGGAACAAAATGGCAGTTCCTCCGCTCAAAAGATGCACAGAAATTGGGGAGACCAATTACGAATTGTTAATCAATAAATATATTTACACATTCTTAGTTAGCTCCTTCTTGAAATGGAAGGGCTTGGAAATGTACATACAGTCAATGTTCATGCCATTTCTCCCTTCCAACCTGCTTTGTTGCAATCACTTTTTCACACATGACCAAATAAAGCACATCTCTCACCTTTCCAAATTTTACTGTGGTATAAAAATCTCTCAGAAGGGGGAAAAATAATAAAATGTGAAGCCACTGATATTTGTAATCTGTCTGACTCAGGGACTAGTATTAATTACCCTAATACAGTAATAAGAACCTAGTGATGATTCTGCAGTGACTATTTTTACAGAGAAGACAGCCACACACAATCACATGGACAAATATAATGTGATAATCTATAGGGATGTTTGCAATTTTTTTCCCTCTGTCTATCCATACACATGATAGAATATATTTATATTTCCCTGCCCTGTTAAACTTAGGCATGGCATGTAATTTATTGTAGCCATTGAAATGTGAGTAGAAGTGGAGGGTGCATTTCTAGGTAAACATTCTAAGAATGTGTGCCCCCCAGTATTCTCTTTTCCCTCCACTGTGGCATCTCTCAGCTTTCTAGAGTAGCTGCCCTGTCCATATATATCTAGGAGTTAAGATAACAATGACTGAGGAGCAGAGTCCCAGATGACCCTTCAAGGACATGTAAAATAAGTGAGATAGAAACCCATGTTGATCCAAGCCACTGATATTTAGAGGCTGCTTGTTTT
>NW_004450108.1:0-1106 GCF_000243295.1 Trichechus manatus latirostris
TTTCTGAAGATCTGAGGCACTCTTATCTGTAGAACTAGAAGAGTGCCTGGAACAGAGTAAGTGCCCAATAAATGTTGATTATATTATTTATGCATTCTGTCTCCCCAACTAGACCCGAAACCAAAACAAATTCGTTGCCAATTCTGACTCATACTGACCCTCAACTAGACAGTTAGCTGTTAAAGAATAGGGACTTAAGGAACAGAAATTAAATAATTTATTTTTTAAACAGCTATGTTTTAACATAATAAATTTAGACTGAGTGAGAAAATGAATTTATTTCTTCTAACTTTAATCTATATTTTTGCTACTTTCTCCTTAAGAAACCTTCATGGAACAGTGAATGCATCTGCTAAAGTTAGGCTCAAGCATTAGGAAACCTCACCAGTTCCCACATGAAAAGAATTAAAACAAAACTATTTAGAGAATATTTTAGCCTGCAGAGATTCTCTGATATCACAAACACTGAGGAGATGGCAAAGTCTGAAGGTACAGAACCTTCCTCATTTACTAGAGCAAAATCTGAAATTCAGGATTCAGGGAAATTGAGATTGGATAAAAGGAATTATTTTTGGTTATTATTACTGCTAAAGCCCCAGTTAATAGAGCAGTTAAGTTCAGCTTATTCTAAGGAAGCTGGCCCTAGAAAAAAATTCCCTGTCAAAAGTCAGTCTTGTTTTTCCAGAGTAAATCTGTGAAGGGAAAGAGGTAAGAGCAGACACGTGGATGCTCAAATAAGCATGGACCTCAACGTTAGTTAGACCTGCATTAGAACCCAAGTTCTACCACTTATTATCTATGTGATAACATAATATTCATCTTCATATATACCCATTCTCACAGGCAAATATACACACAGTCTATTAAATTGTTTTCTTAAGGCAAGATTTTTTTTTTTTTTGAGAGCTC
Source organism: Trichechus manatus latirostris (assembly GCF_000243295.1). Taxonomy (NCBI): domain Eukaryota; kingdom Metazoa; phylum Chordata; class Mammalia; order Sirenia; family Trichechidae; genus Trichechus; species Trichechus manatus. The sequence continues at coordinate 910 of NW_004450108.1, forward strand.
TACAAACAAAAATGCAGGTAGCAACTGACTGTTTATAATATCATATACATTTCCAAGCGTTTTAGTTAATATTTATGAAATAAAACAGAATTTCCACAACATATAACATTAAATGTATACTGCTTATTTTGACCTTAATATGACAACTCATGCATGTTTACATGGATGGTATGTTTCTAAGCATTTTCTTATTTCAT
>NW_004450109.1:0-1106 GCF_000243295.1 Trichechus manatus latirostris
CAGTTAGGTGAGCTTGAAGATTTTAAGGGATGGGAGCATTGGAAGTGGGAAAGGGGCATGGAATGGAGTTAAGAAAAAAATAGTGGAGTGTATTGCAGTTGTTATCGGAAATATGGAAGGGCAGCTTTGGAGAAAGAAATGAGAGCCATCACGAGGCCACATTGAACTTTCTTAGCCCTTACAGGCAAGTCTGGAATTTGCTCCCCCCTCCCTTTTTCTTTTTTTAGGTCTTTGCCTATCCCTTTAACACCTTTAACTCCCAAATCCATAGCACGGATGTAGATTGCGGAAAGCACTTGTCTCTCCCAGTAGCCATTCCACGTGACTTGCAGTCTTTCCTGAGCCTGAGGACGTTTTGGCGCAATGATCTAGTGTTGTGACGCTCGTGATAATGAGACTCTCGAGGCACATTTTAACCACTAATTACACACCAAAACCACATTTATTTATTCACTCATCCCACAACTATTTGTTGAGCAATTACTATGTGCCAGATACTACCCCTAGGTTCTGAGATTATAATGGAGAATAAAATAGGGACTGCCCTTGGCCTCACGGAGCTTACATTTCAGAGGGAGAGATAATCAAAGCACAAGGAGACAAAGCAAACTATTACTAGAGTTTGCTATTTTTATTATTTGTGGGAAGAGTCAGTTGTTTTCCCCACGAATACGTCCAGTGACTACAGCTCTGAATCCTTTCTGATAAGCATCAGCCAAGGATCCTGTTGCCCCACTCCCACTCTGCACTCCACACACACTTTGAACAATCAAGCTGCTAAAACAGGAGGTCATTTTTTGATTAGCTCCAAATCACCCCACAGCCCAATGCTTTCCAAGGAAACCAAAAGTTCTTACTGTAAATAAGGCTGCGATTTCTAAAACTTTCCTAAAGTTATAAAGAATGTATCATCTGCCACTTGTTTTATGAGTGTGTTCTTATACTTCTCACACGAGCGGTCAAGAAAATAGGCTTAATACTAACATACAGTTGTACATTCAGCGACCTGGCTTCAGGTTACACTGATACATTTACACCTGCTTTACATGATGTGACCTGTCTTTTAACCCACAAAACACCGTGCTTCACATTTTACTGAGTATGAC
>NW_004450110.1:0-1105 GCF_000243295.1 Trichechus manatus latirostris
TAATTTTAAAAAAATGAACATGTGAAAATAAGTGAATTCTGACTTTACTAGACAGTAAATCACAGGGGGCAGAACTGGTTTATGCAACCAGGAAGCAAATATACCTATCCTGTACTTATAACTACGTATTAAGTCATTGTAGATGGAGCAGGTAGTGATTAAATGAAACAATTGTGCAGAACTTTGAGGACAGAGCTGTTGAATGTTTTTCATCATCTCAAGGTGGAGTACTTTTTTAGTGTTTTCATAATCTACACACCCTCCACTCTCTAAGAATTCACCAGTGGCAACTATTGGAGTGCTAACAACTTCAGATTCAAAGTCAGCTGAAAGAGCTTAATCAACACTATACATCAGATAAGAATTTGTAAACACAGAGAGCGAGAAATTATGGGTGTTTCTAGAACAGTAATTCTCAAGGTATGTGTGGTCCTGGGCCAGTGGCAGCAGGATCACTAGGGGATTTATTAGAAATACAAATTATTACCCTCGACTCAAATTTACTAAACCAAAAGCTCAGGAGGTGAGGCCCAGCAATTCTGTGTTTTAAAATCTAGGCAGCAAATCTGTAAAAAATGCAATATAATCAAAAAGAACTACCTGAAAAACAGTGAACTTACTGGGTAATTATATTCTGCATTAACACTGAATTATTATTTTGGAACTATTTTCTTATATTCCCAGTAAAGTAAAAAGGTAATTATATTTATTTTGTTAGGAATCTAGATTTTTAGTATAAGAGAAAAGGAAGTGTAATTGCTGAATCAAGAATTCAATAAAAAGTAAGAACACTGTTTTATTGGAATTGGATTGGAAATATCAAAAGCAAATCATAACAATACAAAAAAAAAAAATTGAGAATAAATCTTGTTTAGCTCTTCCCAAAGAAATAGTCTGGGAGAAACGTCCTCCTCATTATTTATATCAGTGCTAGGATTCTGATCTTCAATACTAATTTTCCACTACAAGACACCAGGGCTCCTTGAAATGCTTGATTACAAGTCTAAACTGAAAGGTAAAAAGTGAGCCTGTAAAATTTTGTTGTGCCAGAAGGCAAGAAAGCTTTCACAAATGATGTGGTCATATCAAAGGAATACATACAGCC
>NW_004450111.1:0-1028 GCF_000243295.1 Trichechus manatus latirostris
TCAAAAAAAGAACTTTCACTCACACACACGCGCACACACATGCACACACACCCATGTGCACACAGACACATATTCACAATCATACCACATAGACTTACTTGTGTTGTTGTTGTGTCCCCTCAAATCTTACTCATAGCGACCCTGTAGAACAGAATACAACTGTCTCATAGGGTTTCGTAGGCTGTCAATTTTTTTTCTTTTTCATTTTATTGTGCTTTAGGTGTTTACAGCTGAAATTAATTTCTCATTTAAAAATTTATACACATATTGTTTTGTGACATTGGTTTCAATTCCCACAATGTGACAGCATGCTCCCCCTTTCCACCCCAGGTTCCCTGTGTCTGTTCATCCAATTCCTGTACCTTCCTGCCTTCTTCTCTTGCTTTTGGACAGGAGTTGCCCATTTGGTGTCTTACACTTGATTGAACTAAGAGGCATGTTCCTCACGTGTGTTATTTTTTTATAATCCCATCTACTCTTTGTCTGAAAAGTAAGCTTTGGGAATGGTTTGAGTTCTGGGTTAGCCGAATGTCTAGGTACCATAATCTTGGGGGTTCCTCCACTCTCTGTCAGTCCAGTAAGTCTGTTTTTTTCCCATGAATTTGAATTTTGTTCTATATTTTTCTCCCGATCTCTCTGGGACTCTCTATTGTTATCCCTGTCAGAGTGGTCCTTGGTGGTAGCCGGGCATCATCTCGTTCTTCTGGTCTCAGGCTGGGGGAGTATTTGTTTCATGTGGTCTTTTAGTCCTTTGGGCTAATATTTTCCTTGTATCTTTGGTTTTCTCCATTCTCCTTTGCTCCAGATGGAATGGGACCTATAAATGTATCTTGGATGGCCACTCAAAAGCTTTTACGACCCCAGACGCTACTTGACAAAGTGGGATGTAGAACATTTTCTTCATGAACTGCGTTATGCCAGTTGAGCTACATATCCCCCTTGTCTATGGTCTCCAGCCCCTAGTTCCAGCTACTGGGCCCCTCAAAATGTTTGGATGTGTCTAGGAAACTGCAGTTGTGCTGATTTCC
>NW_004450112.1:0-1104 GCF_000243295.1 Trichechus manatus latirostris
AGTTTTTCCAGAAAAAGGAAACTAAGAGAGCCTTGGATTTTACAGAGTCTCAAGAAAATGAAGAGAAAGTTTCTGAATATAGTGGATCTGAAATGTATGTATCATATTTTAAATATATTTCTGTACTTCTTTTATTCCTCATCAGTGAAGAAGAGAGAACTTGAGTTGACATGTCCAGACATTGTAACCTGATACATAGAGGCAAAAAGTACACATTAGTGAGACAAGTCTAGCAATGTATAGTAGGAACAGAATAAAACTGGTGGTTCCTACAGGGATCACATCCATAGTGTTAACTTGTTTGCATTGTGTTCAGCCAATTAGAGTAACTTGGAAAAATAATTGTTAAATTATTTTTCAGAGTTTAAACATGTTATTTGTAGTGTAACACATTTGTGTAAAGGTAAAAAATGAACTGGTTTTTTAGTTTAAAAGACTTGAAAGTTATCTGAGATTGTTAAACTTTGTAGACATGTCCAGTATATGAATTAGTGGACTTGTTGAGGGCATAAAATTGCAAATTATATTTAAAGTAAACTTAAAAACAAGAAGTGCTTTTGATGCAAGTAAATTCTTCAGAAGAAATCAGAACAAAATAAAATATTCCACCAATAGTTGCTCTAGCTGGCATCTACACTAGCTCCCTGTTTAAAAAATAGATACTTTTCTGGGTAACTAAAGTGGATTTGGTCCTGTGTATAACTTCCTAATATCTACTAATAATCAGTTTAGGAGATCGTGCGTGAGCATTTTTTAAAATCAAGCATTCATGCTTATAAACACTTTGTGGTGCTAGAGTAGTAGCAGCAATAAAATAAAAATACAGGGAAGGTCTGCTGTTGGTTAAATTTAAACAGTTCATTTTTCAGTGAAGAATGGCTGTATCATTCTCTTCATAGTCTCTCTTTCACCTTAATCTTAAATTAACAGAATCTGACTTCTTAGATAGTGCAGCTTCTCTCAGATAGTGTTGTATCAGGTTATTCCCACGTTTCTCTTCAAATTTTAGGAGTCCCTGCTGGGTAGTGCAAATGGTTAACTCCCTCGGCTGCTAATCGAAAGGTTGGAGTTTCGAGTCCATCCAGAGGTGCCTTGGAAGAAAGG
>NW_004450113.1:0-1104 GCF_000243295.1 Trichechus manatus latirostris
ACTCAATGGCAATGGGTTTACAAAGCAACTTGGAATAACTGATACCCTACCCATCTCACTTCCATTCAGATAATTTGCCCCAATTATCAAATCTTATTGGAACTATCATCACAGCAACAAGCATCAAATTAATAATGAAGATTTCATGTAATTTACAGGTGCTCATCTATATTTTTACATATAAACCAAGCCCAATGAATGGGTGAATAATTAAAGCAAAAAAAACTCACTGTCTGCTCATCGAAGGTAACACTCCAAATGTTTCATCATGAAAAAGGAATTTATAAAATAACCATACTTTTTATATCCTAAAAAGCAAACATTGAAAGAGTGGAGAAGGTAAAAATGGGGACGATATTGTGACCTTCTGTAAAGTTGCCATCTCAGCAACAGTCTGCTAGACCTGGTCTCATTTGGCTATTTAAATTTAAATTGATTAAAATTAAGTAAAATTAAAAACTCATTTCCTCCGTTGCACTAGCCACGTTGCAAATGCTCCAAAGCCCCCTGTGGTGGTGGTGGTTGTTGTCAGGTGCTGTGGAGTCGGTTCTGACTCATAGCGACCCTATGTACAACTGAACAAAACACTGCCCAGTCCTGCGCCATCCTCGCAGTCGTTACTATGCTTTAGCCCACTGTTGCAGCCACTGTGTCAATTAATCTTCTTGAGGGTCTTCCTCTTTTTCGCCGACCCTCGACTTTACCACGCATGACGTCTTTCTCCAGGGACTGGTCCCTCCTTAAAACATATCCAAAGTACGTGAGACGAAGTCTTGCCATCCTTGCTTCTAAGGAGCATTTGGCTGTACTTCTTCCAAGACAGATTTATTAGTTCTTCTGGCAGCCCATGGTATATTCAATATTCTTTGAAAACACCATTATTGAAACGTATCAGTTCTTCTTCTGTCTTCCTTATTCATTGTCCAGCTTTCCCATGCATATTAGGTGATTTAAAATACCATTCCTTGGGTCAGGTACATCTTAGTCCTCAAGGTAGCATTTTATTTTTTTTTTCTTTTTAATACTTTAAAGAGGTCTTTTGCCCAATTCAATACGTTGTTTGATTTCTTGACTGCTGCTTTCATAGGCATTGATTGTGGATCC
>NW_004450114.1:0-1095 GCF_000243295.1 Trichechus manatus latirostris
TCAAAACAAAGCAACAAACTAAATATAAGAGCTAAGACTCTTAGAAGAAAACATAGGGGTAAATCTTCAGGACCTTGTACTTCACTATGGATTCTTAAACACCAAAAGCACAAGCAACAACAACAACAAAAACGGTAAAGAGGACATCATCAAAATCAAACATGTCTGTACATCAAACAAGGTGTACATCAACAAGGTGAAAAGATAGTCAACAGAAAAGGAGAAAATATTTGGGATTTATATATCTTATAAGGGTTTAATATTCAGCACATACAAATAACTCCTTCAATTCAACAACCAAAAGACAAACAACCCAGTCAAAAAATAGGCAAACAACTTGAATACACATTTCTCCAAAGAAGATATACAAATGGCCAGTAAGCCAAGAAGCACATAAAAAGATGCTCAGCATCATTAGTCAATAGGGAAATGCAAATCAAAACCACTAAAAGATACCACTTTACACCCACTAGGATAGCTAATATTGAATAATTGAAATTAATGATTGTTGCCGAGGATGTAGAGTAATTGAAACCCTGTCTATTGTTGGTGAGAATTAAAATGGTGCTACTGTTATGGAAAACAGTTTGGTGGTTCCTCAAAAAGCTGAACAGAATTACTCCATGGCCCAGTAATTCCACTTCTAGGTGTATACCCCAAAAGAATTGAAAGCAGGAACTCAAAGAGATACTTGTACATCAATGTTCCTGATAACATTATTCACAATGAACAAAGGTTGGAAATAACCCAAGTGTCCATCAACAGATGAATGGATAAACAAAACGTGTATATACATATAATGGAATATTATTCAACCATAAAGAGAAATAGGGTTTTGATACACACTATGACATGGATAAACCTTGAAATCTTATGTTAAGTGGAATAAGCCAGACACAAAAGGACAAATATTGTATGATTCTACTTACATGAAATATCCAGACAGATAAATACAAAGAGACAGAAAGTAGATTAGTGGCTACCAGGGTTGGGGTCTGGGGGTGGAGAGTTATTGCTAGTGGGTACAAAGTTTCTGTTTAGGGTGATAAAAATTTTGGGAGTAAATACTGTGATGTATGAATTAAAAAAAAAAAA
>NW_004450115.1:0-1104 GCF_000243295.1 Trichechus manatus latirostris
TTCAAACCCCAGGAAAATTGTTTTAAGTATTGAGGTGTACTATACTGAGGAGGGGTGACGGTTAAGCATCAAAAAACAATCTTTGTAATCTCCCATCCCTGCTGCAAGCCAGAAACAAATTATCGTTCTTCTACCTCTCAGGAGCTGAGAGTGGAAGAAAATAATTATTCTCCGGATAGAATGAACTGAGAATCTCCAGACCCACAGGCCCAGATATAGGAAATCCCTGGAGTTTTTATATTATCCTTCAATATGCTCTCAGAATTTCCATGGCCATGCTTACGATTTACTTATTCATCATACTCGTCTTTGCTTTCTGTCTCATCTCTCTGGAAGGGAATCACCATGAGTTCAGAGATATATATTTTCTTCACTGTTTTATCCCAAAGAACTAGAAGAGTATCTGGTATGTGGTAAAAACTCAATAAATACTTGATAAGTGAATGAATAGTACAAAGCATGATATTGGAGATTTGTTTTTGGGGGTTTTTTTAGAAATTACTAGTCTGAGTAATGTTATTGAGACTTTGGATTTACCCTTCATTACTTTTAAATGCATTTTTTTAAGAGCTATAGATACCCAAAACACACGAGATATTATTCAAGAGCTACCAAAATGATAGACTGTTAATAACTTCCAAAAAAAAAAAAATTGAACTTAGGTGAAATAGGGACTATGTAGGCAGCAAAAAATAAACATTAAAAACTATAATCAATATCCTCAAAGATGAACATTCAGTTAAACCAAAAAAACGTGTAGTCAGGGAAGCCAAGTAAAGTAAGATGAAGTCTGAAAAATGGTCGGCGGAGATTTAACAAGTGGAGGTTTTTATGACTTGACTGAAAACCACTTGGGTTGGAATTCTTATCTCCTCTAACCTTCCCTGTAATGCTATTAAGTAGTTACAATTAGTATTCCCATAGTAAATAAGAGAAAAAAAAAGAAGATAAAATTAAAATATAGCAATTTGAAATTGAGAAAATTTCTGACAACTAAATGGATAGTGGGCTTAACTAACTTATTCCACAAAGAGAAAGTTCAAACGGCCAAAAAAAGAGAGGGATTAGTTTTCTTTCATACAAAAATAAATATATAGTTAATAA
>NW_004450116.1:0-1043 GCF_000243295.1 Trichechus manatus latirostris
AATTTTGTTGAGGATTTTTGCATCTATATTCATGAGAGATATTGATCTTTAATTTTCTTTTTCGTGGTGTCTTTGCCTAGATTTGGTATTGGGGGGGGGTTATGCTGGCTTAATAGGATAAATTCAGAAGTATCCCTTCCTTTTCTAAGTTCTGAAATAGTTTGAGTAGCACTGGTGTGAGCTCTGCTCTGAATATTTGGTAGAATTCTCTAGTGAAGCCATCTGGGCCAGGATATTTTTTCAGAGCTTTTTTTTTTATTACCTTTTCAATCTCTTCTCTTTTTATGCGTCTGTTCAGATTTTTTATCTTGGTTTGTGTTAGTTCAGGTAGGTAGTCTGTTTCTAGAAATTTGTCCATTTCCTTTAGGTTTTCATATTTGTTGGAGTACAGTTTTTCATAGTACTCTGTTATTATCCTTTTTATTTCAGTTGAGTCTGTTGTAATGTTCCCCATTTCGTTTCTTATTTACTTCCTTCCTCTACTGTTTTTCTTTTGTCAGTATGGCCAATGTTTTGTCAATTTTGTTGATCCTTTCAAAGAACCAACTTTTGGTCTTGATTCTTTCTATTGTTTTTCTGTTCTATATTTCATTTATTCCTCTTCTAATCTTTATTATTTACACTCTTCTGGTGGCTGTGGTCTTCTTTTCCTGTACTCTTTCTATTTGTTCGAGTTGTAGGGCTAACATTTTGATTTTGGCCCGTTGTTTTTTTTTGATGTGTGTGTTCATTGTTATAAATTGAGCTCAGAGCACTGCCTTTGCTGTGTCCCAAAGGTTTTTGGTATGGTGTGTTTTCATTCTCGTTTGATTATAGGAATTTTTTTTTATTCCATTTCTGATTTCTTCTATTACCCAGTGGTTTGTAAGCAGGGTGTTATTTAGTTTCCATGTAATTGATTTTTTTCCTTGCTCTTTTTGTTGTCAATTTCTACTTTGATGGCATTGTGGTCAGAGAAGATACTTTGTATTATCTCAACGTTTTGGATCTTGTTGAGGATTTCTCTGTGGTCTAAGATGTGGTCTATTCTGGAGAATGTTCCA
>NW_004450117.1:0-1103 GCF_000243295.1 Trichechus manatus latirostris
GGTATTTTAAAAAAAATTCATTTTTTATGTGATTGGTAGAAATTTGTCTCAGTGTTTCAGTAGATGAGACCCCAGAATCTTCGTGACACAGAAAGCACATTGAGCAGCAATCATGCTGGAGCTGGGGTGAGAGCCCACAGTTCCTGGGATGAACCTGGGATTTGGCTTTTAGGAATGGAGACTTTGAGGGTTAATAACTTAGTTTCTCCTGCCATTGCCTTTCCACTTTGCATTTTAAACTTCATAGAATTGTACCGTCTGTCCTTCTGTGCCTGTACCGTGCTGCCTCACAGTCCCATGGCTTAGCCCACGACCCCCATCTGCCTGAGTCTACTTAGCCATCAAGGTTCGTCTCAAGACTTCTTGTCCTGGGGTCCCAGGCTGAATCAACTGCCCCTCCTGTGTATTCCCACGACATCCTGGGTCTACCTCTATTTAAGTTTTGTGTCAGGCTCTGGCCCTGGCTTTCAGCTCTGTAAGGGCAGGGACTTCTTGTATTCTTTTTTTTTTATTCCAATATCTAGGACACTTGGTACCTAACAGGCTTCCCAGAATATTTGCTGAACTGCACTGGGCCCTCTTCCTGAATCCCGACCTTAGTTTGCAACATTACCTACAGGGCTGTTTGCACCAGTAGACTCCAAATAATTTCACTTTCATTCTTTGAGATCTCCAGTCTCTTCAAGAAATGATGATAGTATTTCTAAATGCTGGCATTGGTTGCGTATTTGTTCTGCATCGGGCACTGAGCTATGTTCTCAGCTTGCATGTCTCACAGCCCTTCCCAGAACCCTGTGAGGTAGACACTGCTGTTAGCCCAGTTCTCAAACCCAGATTCTTATGATTCTAGAGTACGAGCTTTTGAGCACTGTACTGGAGGTCAGGTGATGTTTTATTTCGTCTTGCTGATCGATAACAGGCAGGTGTTATTGGTTAGGATAAGTGATGCTGGGCACTGACCCACAGATTAGACAACTATTTGTAATGTGGCTATAGAACAGGCAAAGGGTAAGACCCAATTAATTGGTCGAGCATGGTTTGCAAAATCGAGCACTTTTTTTTTTTTGGCATGTATATTATTTATTATTATTATTTTTTTAATA
>NW_004450118.1:0-1090 GCF_000243295.1 Trichechus manatus latirostris
TACCTCTCCTGAGCTTTAATCTCGTGCCATTACCTATTCAGAAAACACTAGATAAAGATGGTAAAGGTTGTAGGGTTTCAACAACACTTCTCCAAATCTGCAGAATGAGTCTGAGTGAGTTTTCCCTTGCAAAGGGGCAAGTTCTCTCTGTTTGAAATCTTTTTTGGAGACGGTGAGGGTATATACAGGGAAGAAAACTAAACCTGGAGTCTAAAGATTTAGGTAGACTTGCTCTTCAGTTTTTAGTTTCAGAAAAGTTATAAACTCTCTGACTTTCAGTGTCCTTATTTGGAAATTGGGTTTAATTACCACTACTTTACAGGGAGTTTTGTGCGAATCAGTTGGGAGAGCATAAAATCTCATTATAAAAATAAAGCAATATAAAAATAACATTAAAGTTAACTATTATTTGCGAATGAGTATTAGAAATTCAGAATTAGTAAGAACTCAGAAAAAGATTTCTACTGTTCTAGGTGTGGGAACCAACTTTACATTTTAACAGATGGGTACCGGTCAATTGTGCCTCAATTTACTAATGTAAAAGGAGAATTAACACTACCTTTCTCATAGACGTGATAAGGACTAAAGGATTTAATGTACATAAAGTGTTCAGTACAATGCCTAGACATATTTATGTTCAACATAAGTCAGGAGTTTTGTTTTTTTAAATTATAGATCATACACAAAAGCATCACAATTGGCTTCTACCACCCTAAGGGACTCTCCCTCAGGGATATTGCAGCCTTCCTCATGTCATTTGCTTCTCATTTTAATTGCATAAATAATGGTATTAAGTTGTTATTATTGTAACCACTATAGTGAGATTCATAAGCGCTATTATAGAGGTAGATAGATTTACTGTGTTTAAATTAAAGCCACCTGTTCAACAAGGGAACCATTTAATAATCTTTATTTTGCCTACATTTATTAATATATTTGAAGATATGGGCAAAATACAGATGAAATATATAATAAAAACAAAGAATCTCAAAGTTATAAGGGACACTAAGGGTGCATATAGAATAATCTTTCATTGTAATTAGAAATCTCCCTCATGGCATTCCTGAAAGAATGTCATCTTACTCATACT
>NW_004450119.1:0-1103 GCF_000243295.1 Trichechus manatus latirostris
GAGGGGAGAGATGAGGAAGGAAAAATACTAACTAGCCAATAGGTAAGTGGTAATTTGGGTGAAGGGAAATACAGTACACAATACTGGGGAAGTTGGTACAACTTGATCAAGGCAAGGTCATGGAAGCTTCACAGACACATCCAAACACGCTGAAGGATCAAATTACTGGTCTGAGGGCTGTGTGGACTATGGTCTCGGGAGACATCTAGCTCAGTTGGCATAACATAGTTGATAAAGAAAATGTTCTACTTCCTACATTGGTGAGTAGTGTCTGGGGTCTTAAAAGCTTGTGAGCAGCCATCTAAGATACTCCACTGGTCCCACCTCATCTGGAGCAAGGGACAATGAAGAAAACCAAAGACACAAGGGAAAGATATTAGTCCAAAGGACTAATGGACCCCAGCTTCCACAGCCTCCACCAAACTGACCACTAACTGCTCTGACAGAGATAACAATACAGGGTCCCAGATAGAGCTGGAGAGAAATGTAGAACAAAATTGTAACTCAGACAAAAATACCCAACTTACTAGTCTGACAGACACTGGAGAAACCCCGAGAGTATGGTCCCTGGACTCCCTTTTAACTCAGTACTGAAGTCACTGCTGAGGTTCACCCTTCAGCCAAAGATGAGACAGGCCTATAAAACAAAACGAGACTAAATGGGCACACCAGCCCAGGGGCAAGGAGGAGAAGGCAGGAAGGAACAGGAAAGCTGGTAATGGGGAACCCAAGCTCAAGAAGGGGAGAATGTTGACATGTTGTGGGGTTGGAAACCAGTGTCACGAAACAATGTGTATTACTTGTTTAATGAGAAACTAATTTGCTCTGTAAACCTTCATCTAAAATGCAATTTAAAAAATCTGTTTAAGAAATTTTAACCTTTCCACCCATAGACTATGAGGGATCTGATCTTGCATGTATTTCTCCAGCTTTGATCTTTGCATTTCTGTTTGTCTCACCTGTTTAAAGTTGTTGGAATAACTGCTTTTTAAGGCAAGAAGCATGGAAGCCTACCTAGTCTGCACTCTCTTCCTACTTAGTCCCCTAACATTTGGGGCTTGGAAAGAGAATGCCTTCGAGCAGTTAGCCCAGACAGTAGACTC
>NW_004450120.1:0-1102 GCF_000243295.1 Trichechus manatus latirostris
CTTGTTTTTCCAGGTCTTTGTTGTAAGAGGGATATAGGAAGCGTCTAACTACTCCTCCATGTTGACCACGCCTCCACTGGGCAGCATTTAGTTCTGTTATCCATGGGGTAACCATGAGTTGGGGGACCAACTTGATGTCAGCTAACAACAGAACAATATAGGTAGAGAAGAGATATGTTCCACAGCATCACATGGGAGATCTTTTGCTTTAAAAAATATTAAATACTAATTTAAATAATGCCAGGAAACATAAAATATAGAATTCCAAAATCTCAGATTTGAAAGAGACCTTAGCCTCATCTAGTCCAACCACCCTAAAAACAGGCTTAAATCCCCTTCTGTCTAAGTAGATGTCCTAAGCACAGGAACTCATTTGCTCTTAGGAAGCCCCTTGCATCTTTGAGTAACTCCAAGGGGTAGAAAGTTCCTTCTTACCTTTGATTGAAATAATTAAACCCAATAATTTCCCCACCTTGGAAGAAAGTTCTCTTGGGAGGGGCAAGAACCTTGGAGGGAGGGGATTTTCGTATGGGGACGGATTTCAGCAAAGCTAAGCAGGAGAGAGGAGAGAGGCAAGGTTGGAGAGGAGGGTTTGCTGCCCTCCTGTACTAGGGCAGGGTGAGGTCCAGGAGCTAAGAGGCCCCAGTGACCTGGGACACAGATTATTCTATTCCGGGTCCCAGGGTCAGGCCTTAACCACCACAGCCAGCCTCCCAGGTTACACTCAGAAAATGTGCGAGAAGAAATACTTCCTGCTCACCTCTGCAAACTTCCCCCTAGTCATCCTTGTGGGCATGGTGGGCAGGGCAGAGGCTGACAGGATGGTGGGAGAGGGCAGATGACACTGGCCATTCATGCAGACTTGCTGGGTTCACATCCCTGTTCCTCCACTTATTAACTCTGAGACTCTAAGCAAATTATTTTTAAACTCTCTGTGCCTTAGTGTCCACATCTGTAATAATGATAGACTCAATCTCTTAGAATTTTCATGAGAATTATAGAAGTCAGTATCTATAAAACATTTTATAGTGTATTTTTTGTGTGCTGTGTAGGTGTCCCAAGGTGGTGCAAATGGTTAACACATTCAGCTCCTAACAGAAAG
>NW_004450121.1:0-1092 GCF_000243295.1 Trichechus manatus latirostris
GAAGTGTTGCTTCCTCTTCTATGCTCTGAAATAGCTTGAGTAGTACTGGTACAAGCTCTTCTGTAAATGTTTTGTAGAATTCTGCAGTGAAGCCATCTGGGCCAGGGCTTTCTGTGGTTGAGAGTTTTTTTATTACCTTTTCAATCTCTTCTCTTGTTATCGGTCTGTTCAGATTTTCAACACTAGTTTCTTGTAGTTTGGGTAGGCCGTGTGTTTCTAGAAATTTATCCATTTTCTCTAGGTTTTCGAATTTGTTGGCACCGTTTAATAAGTCTATTTTCTTGTTTTCTTTTGTTGTTGTAAATTAACAGTATTGATTTTTGCATAAAAATCTTTTTCTCTGGCAATTTCATATCTGGCAAACCTGCACACTAATATCTATTATAAATTCTAAGAATTTATTTTTCAAACTCTTAGATTTTCTTTGTAGAAAGTCCTAGTGTCTTCAAATAAGAACTGTTTATTCTTTCTTTTAAAAATTTTAAGCTTTTTTGTTCCTTTTTATTTCACTTAATAAATTAGCTAGGATTTTAAGAACATGTATCCATTGAGGTTGTGCTAGTCATTAAGCTTAATGTTTGCTGCAGTTTTTAATAAATATCAAGCAAGGAGATGTTTCTATGTTTCTAATTTGTTTAGAGTCATCTTTTAAAATATAAATGAATGTTGATTATTATAAAATGATTTATTTGCATCTATTTACAAGATTAGGTATCCTTGGGGGGTGTAAACTATTAACATGCTCAGCTGTTAAGAGAAAGGTTGGAGGATTGAGTCCATCCAGAGGTACCTCAGAAGAAAGATGTGGTGATCTAATTCCAAAAAAAAATCAACCATTGAAAGCCCTATGGGGCACAGTTATAGTCTGACACAGAGGGTCTCCAGGAGTCAGAGTCACCTCAATGGCAACTAGTGATTATTTACACGATTACATAGTTTTTGTCCTCTGTTTATCTTTTAATGTGCTCAGGTCCTATACTTTTATATTTAAAATTTAAAAAATACATATTAGTGTGTATGGCTGAGTGAGAAAATTGACAAATCCTCTCCCTCCAAAATGGACAAACAACTGTTACAGAGTTCTGGGATTCT
>NW_004450122.1:0-1052 GCF_000243295.1 Trichechus manatus latirostris
GATCACCAGGCCTTACATCTGAGACACCTCTGGGTGAACTTGAACCTCCAACCTTTCATTAGTAGCCATGACAGTAACCATTTGCCCTACTCAGAGATCTTACTAACCTCTTTACGCTCTTGAGGACATTGGGGTATCTTATGGCTCATGCTTGAGATGGAGAAATAGGGGAAAGTAGGGCAGCTGCTTAAACTGAAGTATATATGTGTGTGAGTTGTGTATGTGAGTGTGTGTGTGTGTGTGTGCGTTAATGGAGGGGGAGGAGTTCCAGGGAAATAAACATTGTTCCAGAGTTGGCAGAAAGAAATTTGACAGGTCAAAATGAGATAGTAGAAACCCATCAGTTTGGAATTGGGAAAGGAGTGGGAAAACATAATGCTGGTCTTCCACTTTCTCAAGTTTCATTTCAACATTGATTTATTTATTATCATTTATTATTTATTAATTCATTCAAAACATATTTATTTATTTTCCCTCCTGGAGTGTGGGTTTAGTCACTTGCTTCCGAACAATAGAGAATAGAAATGGGGATGGGGGGAGTAATTTTACAGTGGTGTAACTAAGCAGGGAGTAACTAAGCCTGGCAACCACTACCTTGGCCAGGTGATTAGGTTAACATAATCAGTGACAAGTCATGTTGAAAGGCTGTGATATGGTATGATTAGAAGGGCCACTTCTATTATATTCTTCTCTCAAATTTCATAACCCCAGTGTAACCATGACAGAAAATTAGACAAACCCAAAATGAGGTAAATTCTGCAAAATACCTGGCCAGTGCTCATGAAACTGACAACGTCATAAAACAAAACAAAACAAAAAGGAAACACTAAGCAACTGTCAAAGACCAGAGGAGACTAAGGAGATATGACAACTAAATGCTATGTGGGATCCGGGGTGGAGTCTGGAACAGGAAAAGGACATTAATGAAAAACCTAGTGAGATCTGAATGAAGTCTGAAGTTTAGTTAATAGTAATGTACCAATACTGGTTTCTTAAATTGACAAATGTACCATAATAATGTAATATGTTAACAACAGGGGAAATTGGGTAAG
>NW_004450123.1:0-1101 GCF_000243295.1 Trichechus manatus latirostris
CAGCACGAAGTTGCGCTTGCAGCCGTTCTGGATCTCGGCAAGCAGGGCCTTCTGCGTCTCGATGAAGCTCTTTACCTGTGGGCGGGGTGGGCCTGGCTAGGGGTCTCGGGGGCCCTCGCAGTGGTGCCTGGCCTGCCCAGCTGCATGGCCCCGGCAGAGCCACCTCCCCTGCCACGCCAGCCCGGGGGCCAGAGGGGAGCCCGCTCACCGCCTCCTTCTTGGGCTCGCGGTCAAGGTCCAGGCGCAGCAGGGAGTGGTTCACCTTGAGGGCCAAGGACAGCGCCATGAGCCCGCCAGTCTTGATCTCGTTCTCCCGCAGGTCCAGCCTCAGGAGGCGGGGGCTCTCGGCAATGAACTCCGCCACCGCCACCGCGCCTGGGAGGGGGACCGCAGGGGCTGGCCATGGGCCCCATGCTGGGCCAGCAGCCCCCCTCAGCCCGCCGGGCCTGCGCCCCTGCCTGCCCTGCCCTCTCACCCTCGCACGTGAGCTTGGTGGAGGCCAGGCCGAGGCGCAGCACGCTGCGGTTGCTGATGAGCCCATTCTTCAGGTTGCGCACACCCTCGTTCCCAATGGGGTTGTGGCCCAGGTTCAGCGTCTCCAGGCTCTGAGTGTGCGGCTGAGGGGACAGTGAGGGGGAACCCGGTGGTGGAGGAAAAGCCCAGAACAACAAGTCAGGGAAGAACCAGAAAAAGAGGCAAACACAACTGTTCTTTTTCCTCGGCTGGGCCGAGTCTGGAGCATGGGGGTTCCTGTCCCACTGCGGATCTGGAAAAGCCTGATCCTTCGTGTGTCCTTAAAAATGTCCCCCAAATCTTCCCCAGGACACACCCGGGCCAACGCCCCACAGCTCCAGGCCCTCCATCTGCCCTGGCCAGTGCTTGTATGGGCTCATCGCTGAGGCCCGGCTTGTGAGGCTGCGCCTGGTGCCCCTGCATTTCCCTCAGGACTCAGGGTGCTCAGCCCTCACCTGTGCCAGTCTTAACCTGGGCGCCAGCTGTGGGTGCACCCTGGGAGTCTCTGCCCCGTCGGCTTGCTTTAAATACGGCATAGCAAAAAGATTTAAAACTCGCTTAAGGGTTCTAGAAATACTAACTTATTAT
>NW_004450124.1:0-1100 GCF_000243295.1 Trichechus manatus latirostris
TTCCTTGTCAGAAAGGGCATTATGACTTACTTTTCCTAGGTGAACAATGAGGAGAAATGATGCATGTCCCTTAAGGGTTGAAATTTTAACAGTTATTGCATGGGCTGCCATGTCCTCGTCCCACCTCATGGAAGCATTGCAGAATGAAACATCCTTCATTTTTGGTATCTGAGTGATTATGGTAACCAATGACATCATTTTCCCACCACTTCATATTTACTTTCATTAGATAGTATGTGAGAGAAATAAATTTGCTGGGTTAATTCTCCAGGTCTCTGAGTGGTTTGTTAACACAGCATATCATAGATTATCTTGATAAAAAATAGAAATTGGTAGTTAGAATCAGGTGCTATTATAATAACAGCAACAATAACAAATATATATGTGTGTATATATTTATATATATATTTCTATCTACATTTATATTTATATAGCAGGTAAAATTAGAAGATGGAGACAATTTGGCTAAGAAACTGCTACTAAAGTCTAGAAGAATTGCAATCAGTATAATGCAGTGGGATATATTTGGTAAAATTGTCCTCAGTATTAACAGAAAAGCAGATAATGTACTCAATAACTGGTAACTCTAGAGAAAGAGATTGAAAAGCACAATGTTATTAGTGTGTCTTTGTTAGACAAAGTATTACAAGAAAAAGATAAGTGCTCAAAATAATTGGGTCCTTTGCAAGCAGGAGTGAAAAAAACTAGAGAATATACAAAGATTTAGGGAGTTGGGGGTCAGGAGGAGTTAAGTACTACCATAAAAAAACAGTAAATATAAAATTAACTAATTATTGGAGCAACTGATTTATAATATAAAGATTAAATCAAGAGTATAACCTTTACATCCATTGCTACAGCATCTCTATTGATTACAATGGCACCTACCAATTCTTTCAATTGAAAAAATAGCATTTTCAGTTGAAAAAATGGCTCAGGGAAGAGTAACTACAAATCGGTCTGCTATGGAAGTATGGCAGACCCGAGGTACCCACAATTAAGTCAAAATATATATTACAATAAAGAAGAAATATAAAATTTCTATTAAGTTGTTCTGGCAAATATCTCTGAGTGTGGCTATTGACTCTGAGGGCAAACTG
>NW_004450125.1:0-1100 GCF_000243295.1 Trichechus manatus latirostris
GTGTGTGCGTGTGTGTGTTTGTGTCTGTCTGTCTGTCTTGTCTGCCTGCTTTGCCATTTAAGACTGTATTATGGCTTTTTCTCCTCTGCCACAGAACAAAAAATGGCCACCATCATTGGCTTGATTTACATTTCTGCTGTTCAAGACACTAGGCAAACTGAAGCTAGGGTTGCTTAATCCTTATTTTAAATTCTCAGGAGACCATTTACAATAGCATCAGAAAGAATAAGCTGTTTAGGGATAAATTGTTTAAAAGATATGTAAACTTATACTCTGAAAACTATAAAACATTATTGAAAGAAATTAAAGAACTAAATAAATAAAGACATAATAGGGTTAAAATTGCAATATTCTTTAAATTGCTGTATAGATTCCACACAATCCCTATCAAAATCCCAGCTGGTTTTTATGTAGAAATTGAAAAACTAATTCCAAAATTGTTATATAAGTGCAAGGGACCCAGAATAGCCAAAACTATCTTTGAAAAACAAAGTTGGAGGTCTCAGACTTACAAACTTTAAAACTTACTATAAAGCTACAGTAATCAAGAGAATGTGGTACTGGCATAAGACAGACATATACATCAAAAGTAGAATTGAGAGTCCAGAAATAAACCCTTATAATATAATTTTCAGCAAGGGTGGCTAGACAATTCAACAGGGGAAGAATAGTCTTTTCAACAAATTGTACTAGGAAAACTGAATATCCATGTGCAAAAAAAAAAAAAAAAAAAAAGAATGAAGTTAGACCCCTACATCACATCATACACAAAAATGAACTCAAATGGATCATACACCTAAATATAAGAACTAAAACTATAAAAATCTTTGTGACCTTAAGTTAGGCAATGGTTTCTTCATGAAACACTAAAAGCACAAATGACAAAAGAAAAAGATACATAAATTGGACTACATCAAAATTAAAAAAAAATCTTTGGCTGCAAGAAAGTGAAAAGACAACCTACAAAATGAGAGAAAATATTTGCAAATTATATGTCTGATAAGAGACTTGTATCCAGAATATATAAAGTACTCTTATAACTCAATAATTAAAAACACCCAATTTAAAAATGGGCAAAGGATTTGAATATACATTTCTCC
>NW_004450126.1:0-1099 GCF_000243295.1 Trichechus manatus latirostris
GCGTATGTGTGTGCATGTACGCCTGTGCACGAGTGCGTGTGTGTGCATGTGTGCGCCTGTGTGTGTGCACGTACGTGTGTGTGCTTGTGTGTACATGTGTGCGCATATGTGTGTGCATGTATGCCTGTGCACGAGTGCGTGTGTGTGCATGTGTGCATGTACATGTATACACTCACACGTGTGTCGTGTAGGGAAGGGGATCAGCCTTTCTCTGAGTGAGTCAGTTGTGATAGCCAGCCTCCCTGGAGGAATCTGAGGAACGAGCCAGCATGTCATGCTCTGAGCTTCCTACTCATGTCCTGTCACCTTCGGGGGATGCAGGTGCTGCTCCAGGCCACACAGTCCCTGAAAGAGAAAGAGAAGTTTCCAGTAGAGCAGAGTGTGTGCTGGGAAGATGTGCCGTCCTACAGGCCTCTCACCGTGGGGAACAGTGTCCTGGTGCCTACGGGCCTCCCCTCTGCCCACGACCTCCCATGTGCTAACCCCGCCTCCCAGCCACCCGCACAGGACAGACAGGAGCAGACAGGCCCAAGCAGACCGGGGGTCCTCGTGCCGTCACACGCCCTTGTCCACGGCAGGATACTGCAGGGTGGGGAAGGTTCTGACCCAGCCGTGCCAACAGGTGGGCCGTGATTCCCTCCCCTCAGTCCTGTCTGGTCCGTGGCCCACTGTGGTCCTTGTTTGAAATGGTCTGTTGTGTGTTTGTGTGTGTGCAACGGCAGGCTTCTTACACTCAGGCGAGGTGTGCTCACGTCTCTACTTCCTCAGGGGTCGCCCTAAGCTTTCCCCCAGCCAACCACAAGTGAGAGAGGGGGGCTAGAGCTGCCTCGCCAGAGTGGGGTTGGGAATGACCTCGGGTTCATTGATGAAAATCCACTCTGCCTCGGCTGGGCCCCTCACCTGTGGCACTCTTTGGGGTGACATCCCTTCCGGGTGCAGTGTCCCCTCCAACCCTGTACTGTCCCTCTGGGTGCAGTGTCCCCTTCCCCCCGCTCTGTCCCTCCGGGTGCAGTGTCCCCTCCCCCGCTCTGTCCCTCCTGGTGCAGTGTCCCCTCCCCCCCGCTCTGTCCCTCTGGGTGCAGTGTCCCCTCCCCCGCTC
>NW_004450127.1:0-1099 GCF_000243295.1 Trichechus manatus latirostris
AATCAGTTTGACTTAATATCATATCTTTTGCTTACCCTTGATTGTCCATTCTCACTGTAAAAAGTTTTAAGCAAATACTTACCCTTCAGCTCCCTATGATCAATATTATTCAGGGACTAAGGGTGCAAACTGTGGATTCAAGCATACATGGATCCAAATCCCATTTCCATAGATAGTGAGCTGTGTGATCTTGGACTAACTTCTTTAACTTCTATAGCAGGAACGTAGAAATCTTCATGAATCTGACAAGTTTAGGAAAAAGCCACAAAAAAAAGTCAAGAAAATGGATGGTAAATAAGACACATCAAATGAAATATAAAGTAACTCCAAATATATCAGTAAAAAAATAAATACAGAGGATTACATTTAGTTTTAAAAACTCAGAGATTATAAGGCTCCATTATAAAAAAGTCATGCACATGTTACTTAAAAGAGGCACACCTAGAGCAGAATGAAACAGAAAGGGGTGTGAAAAGATATAAAATGAAATATCAACCATAAGAGGCCAATGCATCAATACAATACTATTACAGAACCATAAATCATAAGTGAAAATTATGTCTTTGTGTCTCCTTGCTTTGTATATATGTAAGTCTAGATACCCAATTAAAGTATCTTACATAACACAGGGAAAATATAGGCTTATATAACTAGAACATTCATTCATGGATTTGACCTAGACATTGCTATATTCAAGGGTTAAATGATGGTGTTGTTCTTTCTATCTATTGGCCTATTACACTCTTCATGTTGCTTTAATTCAGAATACAGATTGTGTCCACTTGGCAGGAGAGGTATTTTACCCATTCATAAGCAGGTAAAAAGGAAAGGAGACTTCTCTCTTTTTTTGTCCACATCTGGGACAGACTCTGGACTTGCCAGGGGGGAATTTATGTATTATTCTTGGCTGGGGCACATGCCCAACTGGTTGACCATAAGTGAAAAAGATCACAAACCTTTGTAAGTGTGGGTATAGTAGAGGGAGTTAAAAGATACCTATAGATTCCATTGAAAGATAGTAGGTAGCATTAAATGAAAGAAAAGCCAACATAAGGGGAAAATTGTAGCATATAGGATGAGGCATAAAAGTCTATAACAT
>NW_004450128.1:0-1098 GCF_000243295.1 Trichechus manatus latirostris
GATGAATACTGGAAATTCTGGTACCATCTGAGTTTTAGTTTTAATTATAGATCCTTAAATATTTAAAAAATATTTTCTTAGTAGGACACAACAGTTACACTTATATAGCGAAATCTTCTAAATGCTAAATTGGATTACTAGCATAGAAAATAAAATTAGAACAACGAAAACTTACTCCGAGTGTTTGGCATGCATTTCTGAAAGACTGATGCATTTATATATGTCTGCTACCTCCAACATGCTAAAATGAAAAATGGCTCAAGACTTAGCAAAAGAAAGAAAAAACAAATCTGTGAAAAGATAGCTTTAGGGATAAAGATGGCATCACAACACTGATTTAAGCCATACTTTTTCTCATATGCTACTCTGAAAGTGGGCCAAAAAAAATCTTCAGAAATGTTGTTTTATTTAAAATTTGAGTCATGTTTCTTGTGTATTATCCAGAAAAGTAGGAAATAAGAATCAATTTGGCAATCTACTGGGAGGGAATTCTTAGTTAACCAAAATTCTAACTGAGCAATCATGCATGACACCACACTGGAAATCCCTCAAAACAAAAAAAGAAATAAAAAAAAGTTGCAGTTTTTTGGGATTATGCTAAATATATAGTTCTCTAAATTCAGTAAAAGGAGCCCTGGTGGCGCAATGGTTAACGACCTGGTTGCTAACCCAAAGGTTGGTGGTTCGAATGCACCCAGCAGTTCTGTGGGAAAGACCTGACGATCTGCTCCCATAAAGATTACAGCCAAGAAAACTATAGGGCAGTTCTACTCTGTCACATGAGGTTACTATAAGTTGAAATAAACTTGATGGCACCTAAAAAAGTTCAGCAAAAAGAATTCGTGGAATTAGAAGTTTTAGCAATTGTCTGGTTTTTGTTTAGTAGAAGTTACTTAAATCTATTATTTTTATTAGTTGATTTAATTCATTAAATCAACGTATTTACTGAGCACTTCTGCACTCAGGCATTGTGCAAGTGTATTTCCATTGTAATTTTAGGAAATTTACTTTGTCTTTTAATGTATCTGTTGAATTTTATTAACTTTTACTCTCATCTTTTTAATTTCTAAAAGCTCTTCCTTAATCTATAACTGTTCC
>NW_004450129.1:0-1077 GCF_000243295.1 Trichechus manatus latirostris
AAGCAGTGGCTGGTGAATTCGAACTGCTGACCTTTTGGTTCGCAGCCAAGCTCTTAACCACTGCACCACCAGGGCTCCATTTGGGACACACTTATACTAAAAAATTATTCATTGATTATTGGAAGTTCAAATTTAACTGGGCATGGTATATTTTATCTGGCAACTCTACATGTAAGGACTTTTACTGTAATTTTTTAATGAATTAACAAATGAATAAGAATTTCTCAGTTTTAATATTTTATACATTATATGTTGATAGATTTAATCTATGTAAAGACTCTTTGTGTGGTTCTAATTGGTTTTTTTAAATGTGAAGTACCCTAAGACCAAAAAAACGCTCTGGATATTTTCTCACTTGCAATGCAATCAGATCAACTGAAAATACTTAGTCTCTTTTTAAGTGGTAAACCTATTTAAACATCAATTGCCTAATATTTGTGAGTACTTTCAAATAATAATGCTGATAGAAAGCTTCTTGTCACATTCCTGACTCAAATAGGGATGATACTGGCATTTCATCAACAAACATAATATTGGCTTTTGTTTGAGGTCTATCTGTTCAAAATAACTTTCTTTTTTTGTTTTCTAAGCATTTTAGGTAACATCCAAAACCAAGCCCACTGCCGTCAAGTCGATTCCGACTCATAGCAGCCTTATAGGACAGAACAGAACTGCCCCAAGTGGTTTCCAAAGAGCGCCTGGTGGATTCAAACTGCTGACCTTTTGTTAGCAGCCGACCTTTTGGTTAGCAGCTATAGCTCTTAACCACTACGCCACCAGGGTTTCCTAGGTAACATACGAAATATCAAATATTGACATACGCCTTTTTAGCAACTTTTGGGATTCAAATGCTTTTTATCTTTTGGTTTTTTTTTTTTTGGTATAAATCATATTTCTAGATATTCCAATAGTAAATCCTCTTTGAATTCATGGAAAGAAACCCCTTACTTGGAGGCACTGTGAGGAATTAAGCAGCCTAAAGTTATGTTGGAAACCCTGGTGGCATAGCGGTTAAGTGCTACGGCTGCTAACCAAAAGGTCAGCAGTTCAAATCTACCAGGCACCCCTTGGAAACTC
>NW_004450130.1:0-1052 GCF_000243295.1 Trichechus manatus latirostris
GTCACATCCTCACGTTTTCTTTCAGATCAAAAGCCTCATTAAACAGTACATCCACAAGCAGGAGACAATCAACTTGGTGGTGGTGCCCAGTAATGTGGACATCGCGACCACGGAGGCACTCAGCATGGCTCAGGAGGTGGACCCTACTGGAGACAGGACCATAGGTAAGAAGAGGGGAGAACCTAAAGATTATGGGTGGTTTCAGAATGGAAAAGCATCTCCCGAATCCAGCTGGGTGTTTCTGGGCACACACTTCGAGTGGTGGACCTACATCCGGCACCTAAGAATTGCAAAGGTGGCAGAGTAGATGCCCATTTAGGCTGGTTAGCTGGGCTTGGTTAAATGCCACAGTTTGACTCTTAACCCTTGTATTAGCGTCCCAAGTCCACTGTAACAAAATATCACAGACTGGGTGGCTCGTAAGAACAGAAATTATTGTCTGACAGCTCTGTAGGCTAGAGGTCCATATGAACGTGTTGGTTGTACCCTGCTCCCTCTGAAGGCTCTAGGGGAAGGTCCTTTCTTGTCTCTCTCAGCTTCTGGGAGCTCCAGGTGTTCCTTAACTGTAGATGCGTCTTCCCATGACTGTCCTTTCTTTGTCTCTCTGTATATCTTTTCTAAGACCTCACTGAGATAGGATTAGGACCCACCCTACTCCAGCATGACCTCTTGTTAGCTTAATTGATAACAGGTTCAAAGACCCTATTTCCAAACAAGGTCATGTTCACATATACCAGGGTTTAGGACTTCAACATATTTGTTGGGGGCTACACCATTCAATCTTTAACAACCCTTATCGACCTGCTTAGAAAATCCTGGTGAGGTCCAGGGGGCAAAGTAAAATCAGAAGGTAAATTTTATCAGTTAAGAATGCATTTGTCTGGAAAGATTAGCCCACAGGACTAATGGACCACAACCGCCACAACCTCCACCAGACTGAGCCCAGAACAACTACGTGGTGCTCGGTTACCACCACCAACTACGCTGACAGGGATCACAAGAGAGGCTCCAGGACAGAGTGGGAGAAAAATGTAGAACAAAATTCAAATTCA
>NW_004450131.1:0-1082 GCF_000243295.1 Trichechus manatus latirostris
AAAGATACAAATCTACATTGTGGCAAAATCAGAACTTAGACCTAGTTCCTTCTGTCTACAAATCTTTTTTCATTTAACCACTGTGCTAGTAAGAAATCAGAATTTTATTTTCGATGTGGTGAAGAGCCCAGAACCTATTTTATCAATAGAGTGATATAATCAGATTTACCTATTAGAAAGATCTCTGTGGAAGCTGTTTAGGAGAGAGGTTTTCACTGGGCAAGACTTAGGCAGGGGTGAAAGGTAGTTATACTACTTACACAAAAGACAGAGCTTCAACTAACACAGTAGCAGTGGGAGTGAAGAGATAGTGGAGGAAAACGAACAGATACTTAATGGATTTTGGTGAACTGTTGGACATAGGGTTGCCAGTAAAGCACCTAGTGTCTGGCTATGTGACCCGGTGACAGTGGGATACTCATCAAGATGGCCAATATAAGAGAGAGAGTGGATTTGGCAGTAGAGAGAATGAGTTCATTTTTGGCATGCCATATCTAGCAGGAGGTGGAAGTTATCAGAAATGTAGCATACACATTTGTAGGTACACGTGTAGATAGTCACTGAAGCCATGGATATGAGTGTGGTTACTTAGCAGGCTGCGTAAACCAGGAAGAGAGGACTGAAGACAAAAGCAGGTGAAACCTGGAGTTACGCTGGTTGATAATGAGAAAGGAGGAACTGAAAAGCTGCCTGTCACAGAGATGACTTCTGGGAGTAAGGGAGTGAGAGCTGGAAGGACAAGATGTTAGGGTCAGAGCAGGAATACACATTTTATCAGTCCTTCCTTTTCTAATTCCCAGTTTCCATCTCATCTCTTTCATGACACCTTTCTAACCGACAGCCTCTTGGTTGGACAGTCAAATGCTATGTTCTCAGGTCTGTTCTTCCGCACGTCTTTGCAACATTTGACTACTGTTTGTTTCTGAAACCCTATCTTTCCATTCTTTCTTCATCCTTTTCTGCTGTGGTTCATTTACCTCTGCAACTGCTACTCTTCTTTTTCTTCTCCAGCGTCTTCTTTATCTTATATTTTAGCTTTTCTTTTTCAGCTGTGACTTTTCTCTTCGTTCTCCCTCTCCCTC
>NW_004450132.1:0-1097 GCF_000243295.1 Trichechus manatus latirostris
ATCATGTTCATGTAACGTAAAGATGACTTAACATTAGAAAAAACAACTGTGAATTATATTTCACTCTATCAACAGATTAAAGAGTCACTGGGTGGCGCAAATGGTTAAGTGCTCAACTACCAGCCAAAAGGTTAGCGTTTCAAACTTACCCAGAGGCACCTCGGAAGACAGGCCTGACCATCTGCTTCTGAAAGGTCGCAGTCTTGAAAACCTTACGGAGCAGTTCTCTACACACGTAGGGTTGCCATGAGTCGGGATCCACTTGATGGCAACTAACAGCAACAACACATTAACAGATTCGAGGACAAAAAACGTGATTATGTACAGAAAAAAACACTAGAAAGAAAATGGAACAGAAGTTCATGGCTCACAATTTTAACCAGCTAAGATTAGAAGAGAACTTCTATCTCCTAAGATCTACGGCAAACATACTTAAAGGTGAAATGTTAGGAACATTGTCAATAAACTTTGAAACAAGACACATACATATGCTACCAACTCAACTATTAAAGATAGAGAGGAATATCAAAATAAGAGATTTGAATACAGAAAAAGAGATGCTATTTTGTGACAATATGGTTATTTATTTAGAAAATCCAAAGGCGCATGAAATATTCAAATAAGTGAGACTTCAAGAAGCTGGCACGCATGAGATCATCAGAAAAGAAGAGACAAGGGCAGAGTTTTGCACCACTCCTGCTGTCAGCCCTGGGAAGCCCCTGACATGCTTGTCAGGTACACGTGAACCCTCATTTCCTCTTCGACAGTCACAGGGTAGTGAGGACCTTAGTCTGAGGGGAGCTATCTGTTTTTTCTTTTTGGTAGTTTTCAAGTGTTATTCCTTAGAATAGAGGTTTACTCTAAGTTTCTGAGTGATGCTGATTATACTATCTTGCATTTTTTATCAGGTTTGAGAGTGAAAGTTTTGGTATTTTCTTGGAAATGTGAAAGAACCATGCAGTAAAATATTGTGGGAATCACAAAATAGAGAAAAAATAAAAATCAGAATGGTTAATTCTTGGTTCCCCTTTTTCCTTTTAGTCTTTCTTTTAGTAAAATTAAAAGATATATACCTGTATTTGCTTAGCTTATTCAAG
>NW_004450133.1:0-1045 GCF_000243295.1 Trichechus manatus latirostris
CTGTGACAGGAATGATTTGCCCATTCTTGAAGACTTTTCCCTCTGAAGTACTGAAAGTATACACAAGAGCCCTCAAATGTCCAGAGAAGAGGTTTCTTCTTGAAAATTCCCCATGGCCTGCTCTGAGTGACTTAAGTTTGGATCGTTATGAGACTCCATCTTCATTTGCTAGAGTTATTTAAATCTGAAGAGTCACCATGGAAAAATGAGTACTCCCCAAATTCCCCTCATGGGGAATACCTTGGACATGGTTCACTTTTTTTGAGGGAACATTTCTTAATAAATGGACGTTTGTCTTTTTGTCCCCCAAGAATCTACTGTTCCAAATTTGTTAGAGCTTTCTCAGCATTTTGCTTGAATTCCTGTGTCAAATGCTGGAGTGGAAAGAAAGTTTTGTGTCATGGGTCATCTATGGTCAGATGAGTAAGGCATATTAGCTGTCAAAACAATGAGTTTTTGAAAAAATGTATTTAAAAAATCACATAAAAATATATTTATGTATATGTGTATATACGTGTGTATATATATTGTTGTTAGTTGCCATCAAGTCAATTGCAACTCATGGAGACCCCATGTGTGCACAGTAGAACTACTCCACAGGGTTTTCAAGGCTTTCAGAAGCTAATCGACAGGATTGTCTTTTGAGGCACCTCTAGGTGGGTTTGAACTGCCAACCTTTCAGCTAGTAGTTGAACGCTTAACCATTTGCACCACCCAGGGATTCCGTGTGTGTGTGTTTGTGTGTGTGTGCAGGTGTATGTACAGTAGAACCTGCAAAAGCTGGAAACTGTAAGGTGGAAGCCTATCAGATAAGGAAACGCCAAATATTTTCCTCTAAAAGGAGAGATAGAAAAGTGGTAAGACTACACCCTATCAAAGGTGGAAAACTTGCAAGACCTGGCAAAACAAGACAGCCTTGTCAAGTTCTGGCTCTCACAGGTGTATGTGTGTATATATATATATATATATGTATATATATATATATATATATAATATACATCAATAAATTATCCATAGCACATACAAATATTTTTTGGTCAAAAAA
>NW_004450134.1:0-1096 GCF_000243295.1 Trichechus manatus latirostris
GGGAAACCCTGCTTTACCCCTTAACATGTACCTCTCTGCTTTAGAATACCTTATCTTTTCTCTGTTCCATGAAGTTGGCTTGCTCATGTATTCCACTGTGCCATCATTTAGATATTTTTCATTAATTAGAAAGCCCTTCCCACTTATGTTCAAGAAGCCAAATCTCACCTCACCATTACCTTGATGGCTACTCTGACTCTCCTGGCTGTCACCCTTGGTCTGTCACTCAGTTTAAAACTTACGTTACAGAGTGTGTTCACTATTGCTTTATATGTGTTACCTGCTTTTCTCAATTATATAGTCACCATCCAAAACAATTTAAGCATAGCATTGGTTACATTTTGTGCTCAATATGTAGAGTACAGCACACAAAGATGGAATAAATCCTATTAAATAATGTACTTCATAGTTTTGTCCATCTTGGCACCAGTAACTTGACTGAAATAAGCAGGGCAACTCAGGTCAAAGAGTTAACTATAACAACACATGGCTGAGTTCTTTAACACTTTATTAAGACCAGGAAATAATTAGTTAAGTATAACTAACATAAGAATTATGTACATATTTTATTAACCAAGTTAACAATCATAATTATAATCACTAAATTATAATCTAGCTTATGAATGAAAGTGTAGACTTTGAATTCAAACAGACATAGGTTTCAGTCCCAGCTTTTTCACAGATTAATTTAGTAAACTCTATCTGAGCCTCAGTTTTGTCCACTGTAAAATGGGCCTATTAAACCTATGTCACAGGACAGTTGTAAAAACAAAGTGAAATTATGTGACCTTTTCATCCTCTATTCATATCTTCTCCTTGGCCGATCGGATCTACTCTCCTGGTATAAAATACCATTTATACGATGATGACTTTCAAATCTCTAACCTACAAATGTCTACTAAGTTCCAAACCTACATTTCCAACTGTCTACGTGACTTCTCATTTAGTTGTTACATAAAATCTTATATCTAACATATCCAAAACATTAAATGGCATTGCCTCCTACATAGCTGCTGAAGATAGAACCATGGGAATTCATCTTTCTTCTTTCTCTTCCATGGGGAATGATGTCTAATCAGTACAAATAGTCACCTCC